>NC_081405.1:128175430-128472930 GCF_030272615.1 Cryptomeria japonica | reverse complement strand
AAAAAGAAGAACAAAAAATGAGACATCCTACTCAAAGAAGAGATCCTAGGACTTGAAACAACCAAGATATCCACAAAGTGCTGAAAAGAAAAAAACTGAAGAAAATATTCCTAGAGTAGAATCTGGAAATAAAACTCATATGGCTAGAAATTACATAGAACAAGATTTCCAACGATATAAAGTTTTAAAAAAATGGAGTTTGGATGCTCATTCTATGGCTCCCGGAGTGCAAAAAAGAGACCCCGCTTTGACTAGAAAAAAACATGGTCAAAAAGAAAAATTGGAAAAAAATTCCAACACCACGAGGTCCATCTTTGAACTAGATTTCCAATGCCTATTTGTTTTCAAATTAATGACTTTGTATGCTCAAGATATAGCCAAAAAATGAACCCCCCCTTAAAGAGACAAGAGGGTGGAGGTTCGGTGGCAGGGGACTGGCGAAGGTGGCTCATAGGCGACGCTCTAGTGGCTGGTGGGTGGCACAGAGGTGGCCGACAGGTGATGCAGTGGCGGCAAGCAGAGCTGCGGTGGTATTCAATGAAGAGGGTTGGCAGTATGGGAGAGGGCTATAGATAGTGGGCGCAGCGTAGGCAGTGGGCATAGTGCGAGCGACGCAGGGAGGCCGCGGGTGATGAGTGTAGTGTGGGTGGTGGGCACAGTGTGTGTGATGGGCACAATGCGGGGCCGACGGTAGGGGCCGGGAAGGTAGGGTCGGTGAGGGTTGTGAAGGCAGACGCTAGCGGGCCAGGGGCTAGCGGTGTCAAAACCGCTAACGGCGCCAAACTTGCAGCAAGTCAGGGGGACCCACAGTACCGTGGGGAAACCTGCCAACAAAATTTTTGATTTTTCAAACCCTTTTCTCACCTTTTTCAATAACTTTTTGATTTTTGATTTTTTTTTTCAAAAAATCAAAAAATCAGCCTGCATATTGTAAAAAGGCAAGAAATTTTTTTTTTGAAATTTTTTCTCGAACTACATGCCAGGGTCGTACGGCCTAGTACTGAAGAAAAATCACCCCCAGATGCTAAGGAGTCAAAACTATGCAAGTTTTATATGACTATAGGGGTTTTGGGCCTTTTGAGCACGATGGTGAGGTCCATTTAGGCCCAAAGTGCTTAGAAAAAAGGCCTATCCCTAAGTACATGAAAAAACTTCCTGAAACCCTAGATCTGCTTCCAATGCAAAAAATTCTCAAAACAAGAATAGATAGTTGTAGATCTAAAGCTCTGATGCCATGTGAGAGTTTAGAAATACAACACCATAGAGGCCCAAATGATCTCTACAAACTGAATAACCTATTACAAGGAGAAGCAAGGAAGCAAATAACAAAAAAGCAATACACAGAAAATATGCTCAAAAGGATGAGAGCTCAATATTCACAAAATGTGTTATGCGATAATAGAAAAATACAAAGGAAAAGAATCCAACCTCTAATAGGTCAAGAAACCCTAAAAAGAAAAACATAGGCTTGCACATAATAATTAACAAAAGAATTAATTATTATGCACCTAAAGTTAGCTTAAGTGTAAAAGAGATAAAGGAAGCTTACATAATTAAACAAATATTGTTTATGTTGGTATAAATAAATATTCATTTTGGATATTATTACACTTTACTTAAGTTAACTTAGGATAATGAATCTCTTCATAGTTTGGATTTGAGACACTTAAGGAAGTGTGCACATAGGGATAGAGCTTGTAGGAGAAATTTCACCTTTTGTGGTCTTATTTTGCTATTACACTCCACATTTGGTGGGTCATCCACCTCTTGTGGAATATTATATTATTTCTCCTACCTACCCCTAGTATTTCTTACCTACCCTTGTTTCTCATTGAGCCACATGTCATAATTGTGTGCTCGTACATCCATATGGCCTTACCTATATAAGCAGGCCTATATTCATTGTATTGGTTAATCCAGTTGATCATTTGCATATTGATGAGAATACAGTTTGTTCTTATCATTCTATTGTCTCTCTTTTATGCTTTTCATTGTGCCCTTGATCTTGGCAAAATCCTACATGGTATCAGAGCTATTGGGGCTTCATTGATTAGTTTTTTAGAGACATTTTGGAGGCTTCTATTTTCAGATTTGGGGATCTTCATTTTTTGGGGGCATCGTACAGCGATTTGGACATCATAGTTGAATCTGGGAGGCCGTTTCCATAAATTTTGACTATAAAGTCAACCTATTTTGGTGAGAATTTTTTTTTCCCCATTTTGGCTATTATTGTACAGATTTCAAATTTTTTTTCATATTTTCTGAAAAAAAATTTGAAAAAATTAAAAAAGGGGGCAATCAAAATTTGTTTTTTTAAAGAAAAATGAAAAAAAAAAAACAAAAAAAAATATATTTTTGGGGGGTCCGCAGACCCCCCCGTGCCCTTTGTACCTGCGTGTTACAGGTGTTGCAGGTTGTGTACCTATGCTGACGCGTACCTCCTATTGCTGTGTACCTCCTGAGCCACTACCGCTGAGCCGGAGTCTCCCGCCGCCACCACCACCGGCAGCTTAGACCGCTTACCGACCGCCTCACTCTCCCGCTGGCCACCTCGGCTCCCAGCCCACCACCGGCCCCCTCGGCTCCCAACCCGCTGGTCTCTCCTTCTCTGGCGACGCCTTCCCCTCGCCGGTGTCCACTAAACTGACAAACCCGCATCCACCACATGGCAGGCGGCCACTGGCCTACGGTCGACCACCAGACACCCTGCACAGTGCCACGTCATCAATCCATATGTACAGTCATCTGCACAGTCACCGTGCCTAGTCAGCATGTCCGTACAGTACGGACACCACCTAGGGGGGATGAAATTTTTGTGACGGCTAGATGGGCATGAAATTTAAGCTCATGAATTGCTAATGTCAGCACCTTTTTGAATTTTTTTTGACCCCTCTCCATTGAGCTTTTCAGTTTTGCAGTCCAACTTTGAAAGGCCATATCTTGCTCATTTTTGCTCCTCTTTTGGTGCAATTTTTTTTGAAATGGGCTAAAATTTCATGATCTTTGCATTGGTATGGTTATTTTTTGATTTTAGTGCACAAGGTTTTTGAAATTTTTGGATTCTCTCAGCTGTACCTATCCAATCCTCAATTCTGCAACTTCAAAGGCCTCGTTTGAGCTCATACGACCTCCTTTTCAAGTGCTGTTTTTTTTTTAAAGTGCATGTTTTTTCATCTACTTTTATAATCTATGATCAGATTTTAGATATTTTGAGTGGAAATTGTACTTTTAGATATTGGTCTTATTTGGCCTATTAGGTACTTGTAAATTCCTTGGATCTTAGTTAGATCTCTTGCATTATTAGTTTGAGTCTCTTTTGGCCTTATTGAGGTAGTTGTAAAATTATAATCAGAAGTCCACTTTTCCATTTTTTGCAAGTGGCCCATTGTATACGCACTAATTATAAAGTGTCAAATAATCACTTTTGGGGGGGGTTCTTTGATTGAGTGAATTTGGGGGGGTGTCTTGTGTGATTGTGCCTCCCTTTGTGCTCTTTCCATTTTTTGTTTCAATGAGTCCTAATAAATTTCCACCTTTAACTCCACATAATTATGCATCATGGAAAATTAAAGTATGGAGTAAATTAATGCAAAAGGGTCTCACACATTACATAGATGGAACAATAACAGCACCACCTGATCCTAAGGCTGATCGAAATGCTCAATTAGAATGGCTCACAAAGAATTGCATGGCTCTTGGAACTTTGCGCAAGTATGTATTAGATGACCTCATTTTTCACATTGAGAAGTGTAAAACAATCAAAGAGGCTTGGGATATGTTTCAAAAATTGTATGGTCAAGTTGATGAAATCAGAGGCTATCAGATTGACAATGAGCTCATCAACTTGGATCCCAAGAGTTTTGATACAATCCAAGATTATGTCACCAAAGCAAATGAGATAAGAGCAAAGCTTAAGGATTGTGGAATTGACAAAAAGGATGCTCATGTGATATTCAACTTGTTGGACAAGCTTGCACTAGAATATGTAGCATTTGTGTCTAGCTTCCAAATTCATCGTTTGATAGTGGGGAGTTCTTATGTTATGCCTTCATTTGATGCTTTCACAGAAATGTTAATATTGGAACAATCTAAGTTGTTGAACATGGGGTTTCTCAAGTCTTCAAAGTCCAAGGTTTTGGTGGCTAATCAAGGGAATCAAGGAAGTCAAGGCAAAGATTCCAACAAAAAGAAGAAGCACTCCAAGTCTAAGCCACACCATGAAAAAGGACAATCATCCTCTCCATCACAAGGCAATTTTTCATCCTCTTCCAAGAAGGGGACACCACCTAAGAAGGATAAACCAACTTGTGCATATTGCAAGAAGGATGGTCATGATGAGCATTGATGCCACGCAAAGCAAGTTGATGAGTTAACTAATCTTCTCAAGAAAAACAACATCAACTTGCCATCCGCCTACACAAAGAAGGATTCATCTCCTTCCTCTTCCTCATAGTCTAAGGGAAAAGAGCAAGCATTTGTGGCTACAACAAGTTCTTCATAGCAATGGATACTTGACTCGAGTGCCTCATATCACATGGGTTCTACAAAGGAGTAGTTTTCTTCATTGGAGCCATCTAAGGTACCTCACATTTACATAGGTGATGATACACATGTAGAGGTTGAAGGGAAAGGTTCAGTTGACATGGATGATGGAACATTTAAGAATGTTCTCTATGTTCCTAACTTGTCTACCAACCTTCTCTCCATCTACCAAATCACTCACTATGGGAATGGGAAAAAGGTTGAGTTTACACCAGATTCAGTTGTGGTAAAGGAACTTGATGATGATGCCTTGGTAGTAGTGGGACAAGTCAATGACAACTCAAGGCTTTATTCATTCTCCCACTTTGTGCCAAGTTCACCTTCTAGGGCCTTGCTTACTCCTTCAAATTCAGAAAGTAAGCTATGGCATGAGCAGTTTGGTCACCTCAACTACCGCTATCTTCAGTAGCTCAGCACTAAAGATATGGTCACAGGTCTACCTCGAATTAGTTTTTCAGAGGGTGTATGTTCAGGTTGTTCCATGGGTAAGCATCTTGAAGAGAAGTTTGATAAGGGGAAAGCTTGGAGAGCTTTGGAAGTTCTTCAACTTGTTCACAGCGATGTAGCAGGTCCATTTCCAGCACCTTCATTTAGTAAGGCCCACTATGTTCTCACCTTCATTGATGACTACTCCCACTTCACTTGGGTCTACTTTCTCATTCATAAGAGTGAAGTATTTGACAGATTTCAGGACTTCAAGACTCGTGTGGAAAAGCAATCAGGGAAAGTGGTCAAGATTCTTCACACAGATAATGGAAGGGAATATGTGAACAAAAGACTTGAGGATTTTTGTACATTTGAGGGGATTGATCTTCACCATTCTATCGCATACACTCCATAGCAGAACAGGGTTGCAGAACGCAAGAATAGAACTCTCAAAGAAATGGCTAGCTGTGTGATACATGCACATTCTCTTGATCCTGCCTTTTGGGTAGAGGCTATCAGTTGTGCCACACACATCTAGAATCAGGTTCCTCACAAAGTTTTGCAAGGTATTAGTCCTTTTGAAGCTTGGGCTAGTAGGAAACCGATTGTGAGACATTTTAGAGTCTTTGGGTGTCCAGCAAGGGCTCGCATACCTCCGCAGAAATGCAAGGCATTGGAACCACAAAGTTGACCTTGCATATTTGTTGGATATCCTGAGGGTGTTAAGGCATATAGATTGATGGATCCAGAGACACTTGAGGTGTTCATTGAGAGGAGTGTTCACTTTGAGGAAAGCTCTCCTATCTTAGCCTCTCTACCTCCTCCACCTTCCTCCACTGTGGATAGTGATGTTAGTGATTCAGATGATGAGACTCCTTCAACTCTGACTCGCAGGGTTACACCTCCATAGGGTCCACTTGCAATTGAGGAGCCTCGTTCTCCACCTCCACCTCGACCTCATTGGGCTCGACAGACACTTGAGTCCGTGAGTTCTCTTGTTGGGGATCCTTCAGATACACGGAGAACTTGATCATAACATCAGGATCTTCCTCATGCATTCATTGCTACCACTTCTGATCCATAGAAATTTAGGGAAGCATCAGGGGTTCCCGAGTGGGACCAAGCTATGGAGGAAGAGTATAGTTCCTTGATGAGGAACAACACATGGGATCTAGTCCATCTCCCTAAGGGGAGAAAGATGGTTCGATGTAAGTGGATCTATCGGACCAAGTTTGTAGCGAATGGTAATGTGGATAAGTATAAGACTTGGCTTGTTGTGAAAGGTTTCTCTCAGGTTGCAGGTGTTGACTATACTGAGACCTTTGCACCCATAGCTAAGATGAACTCCATTCGTTTGACACTTGCTATTGCTACAGCTCATGGTTGGGCTATACATCAGATGGATGTGAAGAGTGCTTTTCTTCATGGTGATCTTGATGAGGAGATTTATATGGAGTAGCCATGGGGTTTCATCCAAGATACTTCCTTGGTTTGCAGACTAAGGAAATCTCTCTATGGCCTTAAGCAGGCCCCCAGGGCTTGGTATGCCAAGATAGATTCCTTTCTTCTCTCTACAGGGTTCACCAGGTGTCATTTCGATCCGAATGTCTACATTTTGTGACAGGATGACTCTCACTTGATACTTGTGCTCTATGTTGATAACTTGATCATTACAGGGAGTACTTCATCCATCATTACCAGGGTCAAATCTGCTTTGCATGACAAATTTTCTATGACTAACTTGGGTCTTTTGCACTACTTTCTTGGGATAGAGATTTCACAGTCACCTTCTAGGATTACACTATCGCAGCCCAAGTATGCTCTTGATCTACTTGCACGCTTTCATATGGCTAATTGTAAGCCTTCCCTGACTCTCTTTCTTTCAGGAGTCAAGCTTGAGGCTCAGTGTTCTTCTCCACCAGTTGATGCCACTTTGTATTGTTAGCTTGTGGGTAGTCTCATCTACTTGACTCATACACGTCCTAATATTTCATTTGCAGTTGGCATGGTTTCTCGCTTCATGCAGGAACCACATGAGCTTCATTAGAAAGCCACCAAACACATCCTTCATTACATCCAGGGTACACATCACTATGAGATTCACTATGCAGTAGGCACAGGACTTCGCTTGGTTGGTTAAATAGACTTCGATTGGGCTAGTGATCTTGATGATTGTAAGTCTACTTTTGGTTATAGTTTTCACCTTTGTTCAGGCCCCATTTGTTGGCAGAGAAAGAAGCAACATGCTATTGCTCTCTCTTCGACTGAGGCTGAGTATTGAGGCACTGTTAATGCAGTGACTAAGACCATTTGGCTCTAGCAGATCCTCACAGAGTTTCGATTCACCACTCCACAGCCAATAGTTCTACATTGCGACAATCAGAGTGTTATTGCAATCTCAAAGAACCCGGTCTAGCACCAGTGGACCAAACACATCAAGATTCATATGCACTATATCTGAGAGCTCATCTAGGAGCAGGTCATTGATTTGCAGTATTGTCCTACAGCAGAGCAGGTTGCTGACATATTCACCAAACCTTTCACCGAGAGTAAGTTCCAATAGTTGCGAGCTCTCTTGGGGGTGCAGGATGTGTCATTAGGGGGGGTCAGCTGACTTCTTCTTCCTCTCTTATGGGGGGGACTTTTTCCGCTTTGAGGTTTTGTCCTTCTTCTTTGAGAGTCTTTTGTACATTCATCTCTCTTTTGGGGGGGAGTTTTTTCCCACTGGGTTTTCTCCCTTTCTCCATTTGTGAGAGATTGCATGGCATGGTTTTGCTTGCATTTGCATATTGTACATGGGTACCTATCATGGCCTAGTAGCCAGGACCCATCTTGCATTGTTGACTTGAGTCTTCATTCCCCTAAGTTGCACTTAAGGGGGTGTAAATAAATATTCATTTTGGATATTATTACACTTTACTTAAGTTAACTTAGGATAATGCATCTCTTCGTAGTTTGGATTTGAGACACTTAGGGAGGTGTGCACATAGGGATAGAGCTTGTAGGAGAAATTCCGCCTTTTGTGGTTTTATTTTGCTATTACGCTCCACATTCAGTGGGTCATCCACCTCTTGTGGAATATTATATTATTTCTCCTACCTACCCCTAGTATTTCTTACCTACCCTTGTTTCTGATTGAGCCACATGTCATAATTGTGTGCTCGTACATCCATATGGCCTTGCCTATATAGGCAGGCTTATATTCATTGTATTGGTTAATCTAGTTGATCATTTGCATATTGATGAGAATACAGTTTTTTCTTATCATTCTATTGTCTCTCTTTTATGCTTTTCATTGTGCCCTTGATCTTGGCAAAATCCTATAGTTTAATTAATCAAGTAAATACCCGAATACTCTAACAAGAGACACTTTCTATCAAGCGAAAAAATTTAATTAAATTTTTAATGTTTAATTTCTTAAAATTTCTTCTAATAATAAAAAATGTTAAATAATTTTTGAATTATTCTTTTTTTACAAATACCAATAATTTATTTTTATTTTCTTTTCTAAAATTTAAATTTATTTATAATTTCTATTGATTCAATATGTTTAAATTGATTTATTTTTTCTTTAGTCTAAGTGTGAAATTTTAACTTTATAAGTTCTAATTTTTTTTTATTTTCATATGATTTGCTAAAATATTATGTAACACTTTCACTTTTATAATGTGAAAAAAAATAATCAAATAGTTTTGAATAGATTAAATTGAGAAGAGGCCCGAACCATTACCAAAAGGAGGAGCTTACAAGCAGTGAGACCACTAGGACCACAAAACCAAAAAGTACAAACCCTTTTTTGAAACACGACATTTGATCGGAGCAACAACCAATAAGAATAGGATTCCTGAACACATAAAATTACCTAATCAAAATAGAGAGGTTAGTAAGGGAACCTGAACCATCTTCTTTAAAATCACCCTTGCACAAGAGCTAATACTGTCAAGGGAATAGACAACAAGTGTATTTTGAAAGGTTCTCTGCAACCTTTTACAAGTAGGACCACCTTCAAACTCAAACAAAGAGAAAAACAACAACAATCTAGGGACATCCAAAAACCTTGTTATACAAAAAGCACCTAGCCATTCCATAATATCATAAAATAAATTGACCAATGAATGGAGTAGCACAAAAAAACTTAGAGGGTTTTAAAAGACATCCCTAAACCTTTGGCTAGTAGAAAAACTTGCAAACAAAACATCATGGTCCCCCTCAATAGGCCTACTATCAACAGAAAGATTGGGGATCAAAGTCCCCGAAGGTAATAACACAAGGGTGGAGTCCTCATTCAATAACCTATCTTAGAGATAAGAAAAATCCAACCCTTTGATCCAAATAGGAGGCCATGAGAGAATCACCCCAATATTCAAAAAGTTATAATTATTATATTTATTTATGATTTTTATTAATTGAAACAATCACAATAAAAACTATGATATATATTTATACAAGAACCTTTTTATTAATTTTCTATTCCAAATGAAATGAATTGTTATTTTTCTACATTATTTTTTACCTATGAGACCTATTCACGTTTTGGACCTAATTTCATAGCTTCAATTAAAATCAATTTAATATTTAAATAAAACCAACCTAAAGATACAATAAAGAGAGAAATTTTTTTAAAAAAATCATATGACTGGAATACTCACAAGAACAATTGCCTTACGTCATTATAAATATTGATTGGAATAGTTACGAGAACAACTACCTTATATCATCATGATAAAGAATTTTTAAAATTATCCATTGTAATGATAAGAATGATTATTCTTTAAACCTGGTTTGACAACTTCTTTCATTAAACAATTTGATGTATAAGCACAACAAATATAAAAGAGAGAATAAGGTGAGAATAAATCGGATGGGCTGCTGACACACAATCACAAACAAAATCCACCGGCAGAGACGCTTTCTATGAGAGTCCATTTTGAATATCAAGAAATGAGAATCCACAGATGTGAGAAGTTATGTGAACACAGCTCTTGATGTGCACATTCAACACTCAACTTGAGCCAATGGTTGCACGGAGAGAGGATCTCTACTGCTTGAATTCCCATCTATACGATACCACCTCTCTATTTACACAGTAGATGCATGTGAAAACTTATGGACACAGATGTGAGAAGTTCTGTGAACACAGCTCTTGATGTGCACATTCAAGATTCAATTTCTGCCCGGGGTTGCGGAGAGAGGACCTCTCTAAATTTACTTCCTACAGTTTTTCACCGCAGATGAATGTGAAAACTTATGGACCACTCAGTTGTGAATTTTATGTCTGTTTTACAAGTGGCCAATCCAGTCTCTGTCATTCTTGTTTCACGGAGAGTATTTTCCCTTTAGTTATCGCTTATGTCAATGCTCTTATAACACATATACGACACCATGACCTCTTCTGCTTGAATTCCCACCTATACGACACCATGACCTCTCTATTTACACAGTAGATGCATGTGATAACTTATGGACCACTCAGTTGTGAATTTTATGTCTGTTTTACAAGTGGCCAATCTAGTCTCTGTCATTCTTGTTCAAGAAGGCGATATCCACCTGAAAATCATTTCATCGATAGCATTTTAACTTTAGTTATCGCTTATGTCAATGCTCTTATCACATGTGATTTGTTCTTGTTTCATTGAACAAGACGTAATCTCCAAATACAATGTTGAGGAGATTTCTGTGAAGATTTCTGGCATGTACAACAGGGAGAGCTCAGATATTTGGGTTCCCTAGTTTTCCTTCAGAATGTACGTAACACAAGGGATTCTGCTGAGTTCTTTCACGATTCCCTGGAAAGTAGCAAAATTATTATTATTTAATAATTTATATTGGTTTTCATATTAGGTTATTATTCTTTTTTTTGTCTTGTTCTTTGTTTTTGATGATGGATGATGGAGTTTGGTTCAAAATGTCGAAGAAATAAATTCATTCAGTTGATATAAGAAACTAAGCACAATAATATTATGGACTGGAAAATATATGACTACAATTTTGGAGAGAAGTTAAAAACTTATTCTTTAATTTATCTAGGATAATTGATCATTTAATTTAGCAATAAGTAAATTTTGAATTGAGAAAGAAAAGTAAGTGTATTCAATGTTAAGAATAAGGGTAACTTTTTAGTGAGAAATTATTTTTGATTAATTTCAACCATCAATAATTAATTTTATATCTATCAAATATCAACAAACCATTATATCAATCATTTTATGTTCTACTTCAATATCACATTTTTGGCTTTAATCTCCATCCTTGTTGTTTTCATCTTCTTTAATAATTTTCTAAAAAGGTACACATTAGCTTCAAAAATGACATCTTTAGAATCTTGTTTGTTTTTAATATCTAAAAATGGTTGCACTAAAGTATACAATTGGTACTTGTTTTACTAGGATTGGGAGGTTAATTACCTTCCCACTTTATGACTTAGTCAATCATTTTGATCAATTCAATAGTTTGTAAGAGATCATAAATCTGCCAAGTAGAATCCAAATGCTTAGATCTATTGTAATCAATGTAGATGATTATGCCTAGGTCTATGTACTTAAATAAATCTTATAAATTCTCTACGAAGTGATATCACGTGATGGAATTATCATAATAAGTTGACTTTTTATGCAAAACACCTAACATGTAACGCTTATTGTTTGTAACTTGACCACTATGCTTCAATAAATATAATTGATTAACTAGAAGTTGGAGGCAAGTTTGATTGTGCTGACATCTACTGCATTGGAGGTGCTAAAAGCTCACACAACTAGGGGCTAAAATATGTTGCGAAATCCTAAAGCTCATGTTTTAATGTTGAATATTTAGCCACTAAGACTTGAAAATGACTTGTAGGAACTAAAACTATGCTACAGTAATAGTGCACATATTACATCCACGTCGTTCATTACTACAAAAGTGAAGCCTAAGTTCCAGATGTAGACACCTAAAATTGTCATGTCTAATTAAATAAATATTTTATTTATTTAATTATCTAAGCCTAATTCTTCTATTAATTAAATAAATTTTTATTTATTTAATTAATTCATTTATCCTCTTCTAGCCTTATTTCTCATTTGAATAAATACATTTATTTATTTAAATTATCCTTTTCCTAAATTAAATAAATATCTTATTTATTTAATTGATCCCACTTCTTCTATTAATTAAATAAATATTTATTTATTTAATTAATTCATTATCCTTTTCCACCTATGACACATGTCATTCATCTCTTAATTCCTACACTAGCTACCTCTTTCATTATTTTATTATTTCTTCTACCTACCCTCTGATCCTAGCCGACCTCCTTTTTACACCTCTCAATCTTATCCCTCGATTTCATATAGTGTCTTCTATTTAAGGAGATGCCTTCTTCATTATCAAACCCTAATGACTAATCTTAAGGACTTGGCTACACTATGATCCTACTTGCAACCACATTCCGTTCTTTGTTGAGCTCTTGTGCACATAAAATCTGAGAGCAAATATATCAATCAAGATCAATGGAGATAGGAAGAATGGAGATCAAAACCCTATTGGATATGTGATGGTATCATCTTTGTGATTTCATTTGATTTGCATTGTCTTAGGTAATCTTCATATGTTATGGTGGATCTTTGTTGTTGTTAGGCTAGGGTTTGGTGGTTGAATTCATTTAGCCTTTCAATCTTGTTATTATTGTTATCCATTTTCACCATAAACATTTTGGCATGCCTGGTGGGAATCTTGTCCCTTTGCATTTAACCCCCTTGTTGCAGATTTTGCGAAGTTGCAGGTCGGACATTTTCGGCAGCATTTTTGGTATTCTCGCGTCTGCGCACTTTCGGATCGCGTTTTTTATTTTCTGGCACGTTTGAGACAACTAGATCCGCGTCTGTGTTTTGGCAATATTTCATTTTGCAGGTTCCAGGGAGGCACGTCTGTGTTACTGAAACGCATCTGTGTCGTTTTCACCTGTGTCTGCGTACAGAAAGTGCATTTGTGGTTTTTAATCGCGTCTGTGTTTCACAGAACCGCTTTTCTGTTTCGGAGTCGCGTCTGTGTATTGCTTGTTTCAAAATTTTGGAAATTTTATTGATTCGGTTTTCGGATTTTGCATTTAGGGTTTCAGATCTGGTTTATTTTTTGGACTAACATTTTCAGATCTAGCTAACATAATTGGTGCAGCTTGCCTTTGAAGCTAAATCATTTGGTTGAAGGCCCCTATTTTCACAAAGTCTTTTGGGTTTTAAAATTTCCCTAACTTGTGTGTTTGCAGGAAGGGGTGATTATTTCAAACAACCCAAACTACTAACAACTCTTTGTTGTAGGTCCTTGGCAAGAGTTTTTGATTTTTATTGTGTGCCTTGTTTTCATAGACTAGCAAACACTTCCATTGGTGCACTAAAATTAAATCATTGTCTTTTGTGTCTTGAGCAATAGGCTCTTTTTGTTTAATCTTTAGAGGGCCTGTCTTCCCGTGTGGTCATTAGGACTACTAGTGAGAAGAGAACGACCCAAGTGGTAGCGAGGAAAACCCACCTCTTCCGAACCACTATAATCAAATGTATTCATGGTGAAAACTATGAATAACGTGTGCTGATTAGTTCATACCAACACTATGTCTCCCCATAAACCTGTTTGATCAAATTTATTTGATCATTTGTAGGGCGTAACCCCTACCGATTGGGAGCCTTCTGTATTTACAGAGCTGAAAGTGCCGCATGTATGGCCACACGAGCGGATGCCCTTACTAGCACCTTTTTGTTTTAGAAGCCCAAATCCTTCTAGTTGTTGGGGCAGGAGGTCGGACCTCTAGTAGTGGCCCACACACATACGGTTCTTAGTAGAGATACAAAGTTCGCCATGGGGAGTTTTCATGGGGACTGATGCTTGGCTGACTCGAGAAGTGAGTGCCGAGGGTGGAGCCAGTGAGGTCAAGCATCTAAGTATCCGCTCTGAATAACGTAGCCTCGAGGGTAAAACCCTATGTGGGATCAACAACTATTGTCTTGGCCAGCCATAAGAATTGTGCTTGACTTATTTTAAACATTCAAACATTCAAGACCAAACAACAAAACATTGTGTCTTTTGTGTCTTCAAGTGTATGCAAAACATTTTTACATCAAACAACACACTTTTCTTGGAATCATTGTCAATCTAAACACTTGCAAACATTGAGTCCTCATCAACATTGTGTCCTCTTGTCATGAAAAAATAGTCAAACAGTCAGATTTGGTCATAACAAAACAACTTCACAGATTGGAAAAATTGCACAAAAGTTGCAGAAACGTGTTTGTGTCGGGCATAATAGCGTCTGTATTGTCTAGCCGCGTCTGTGCAGGGCAGAATCGCGTCTGTGCTCCAACAGTAATCATTACACTTTGCACAAAAAGTCTGAGAAACACGTCTGTGTTAAACAGAGCCATGTCTGTGTCGAGAAGCCGCGTCTGTGAAGTATACAGGTGCGTCTGTGTCCAGAATTGAAAAATTGTTACAGTCCAACAAGCAAACACAGTCAGTTTCAGAATTCTTGAGCTTCCTAGGTCATTTCTCTAGGGTTTCATTTAGCATTCAACCTGTCTTTGGGTCTCACACAGTCCATCATTGCTTCACATCTCATTTTACATTCACAATTGTCTAAACTTGGGTCAAAAGGTCACTTGCTTGTCCTCATCATACTTTGTCAACACACTACATACAACAACACTTTGCTAAGTGGTCCCTCATCAAGGTTTCTTACCTTTGGGTCTCATTTGGTCTTATTTGGTCTTACTTAGAGTCAAGGTCAACTTACCTCATCAAGAGAAACTATCCTCTCTTTGGAAGTCACACCTACTCTACTACATACATACTTGGTCTTACACTTTGGACATTTGCAAGTACACCTCAGATTCATTTACATTCCATCCAACTCTTGGTCTTCCATACTTTTTCCATTTTCATCTAGTCTTACACATCTTGGTCAATACCTAGTTCATGGTTGAAACCCATCTTCAAAAATCTAGGAGAGAAACTAAAGAGGCTCAAGAGTCCACAAACATGAGTTCTTATGAGTATGACAAAGATTTATTTTTCAATACTGATCACACTACATTGCCTGACATGGATGTCTATAGAAACATTCCACATCTAGAGAATGCAGACACTATAAACAACAATGCTACACACAATGACAATTTGCACAACTTATCAATACATTCAGCAGATGTGGAAGAATCCATTATGAATCCCCATTTCAATCGATTGGTTGAGGAAATAATGAGGAGGGATAGACAATACTTCTTACAAATGATGGCATAAAGTGGAGCTAAGACACCTCATGATTTTGACATGTCTCAAATTATGGAAAATCGACCTTTGCAACAAAGTCACTCCAACATGGATCAAAGGAGACCTAATAGTGGAGGAAATAGAGGACCACATATGGTACCTGAATCACCATAATCTTTGCTTCAAAAACTAGAGGTCCCACATACACATGGTCAAGTATATGATACTCACCTTCGCAGACCATTATGGAAGTCTTATGCAGACAGATATGCTCAATCACATACTCAGGCTATGGATCAACCAAAACAATTGGATATTCAAAGGCATGCTCAAAATTTGGACACAAGGAAACCCCGTGTCAAATTTGGGGGCAACACAATAGAACATGACATGCCTGTAGAATATGGTATACATGCACAAAATAGATATGGTGTTCCTCAACATGAATCTATACCAAGTGGTCCATATAGGCAGCATCACTATAGACCTCCTCCATATGAACATGTGTATGATCAATATCATCCATATATGCAATATGCTCCTCCTCCAATTGGTGCCTCAAACATGGGGTATGCTTCAAGAAGTTGATCTCCACCTAGGAGCAATTTGGAGCAACAAATCAGAGACTTACAAAAGAAAATGGAGGACATAAATACACCAAAGCCAACGTACACAATGAGAGACATATGTCCTTATCCATTTGACAAGAGTATTCCAATGCCTCCATTTCCTACACACTTTGTGATGCCTAAATTTGATAAGTATAGAGGAAAAGGGGATCCTAAGGCACACATAAGACAGTTTTTCACAGCTTGCATTGAAGTAGCAGCAGAAGAGACATATTTGATGAGATTATTCCCACAAAGCTTAGGTGATCAAGCTATGGAATGGTTCTCCCAACTCCCACCTAGTATTAAGTCATGGGGTTACTTAGCAAAGGCATTTACTCAACATTTCTCATACAATATAGAGACAGACATATCGGTCACTACTTTATGCAACACCAAGCAAAAAGAGGGAGAGTCTTTTGCATCATTTTTACAAAGATGGAGAAATCTAGCCAGCAGATGCTCTTGTGAAATTCCACAAAAACAAATGGTAGAAATGTTCACACAAAACGTTAACAAGGACATTGGCTATGATCTAAGGAAAGCTTGTTTGTCCACCTTCAAGGATGTCATTGAAAAAGGCTTAGCAACAGAAAAGGTTCTAATTGAATAAGGAGTCATTAAGATATTCAAGGAAAACAAAGATGACTTTAAAGGAAAAGACAAGCCAAGATTTTGGAATAAAAACAAGAACACAGTCAATGATGGTGTTGTTGATGCCAATACAGTGCGACCCAAATTCATCTTTTTAGGATCAAGTTCTACAAACAATCAAGTGAATACTCAAACAACTTCTAGATCACGAAGGAAGTACACTCCATTGGGAGAACCACTTGAGTCAGTCTTCAAAAAGCTGGTGGCAAACAAAGTGATCACAGTTCCAGATTTTCCTCCATATGAACCAAAGGTCAAACCAAATTGGTGGAATGATGATGAGTATTGTGAATTTCATAAGAGCAAGGGTCATAAAATAGGAATTTGTCATCGACTGAAGAATATCGTACAAGATCTCATTGATAGATGTGACATCGAGATTGAGGGACACTCATCCAATCAAGAACATGAGATGTTTAAAGAACCATTCCCAAAGCACGACAAGGGAAAAGCTAAAGTCACAGATGATCAAGCCAACTATACTAGAGCACCTTACAACTATGATTCAACTATGAATCATATCTCTACTATTACCATCAAGAACAA
Organism: Cryptomeria japonica; assembly: GCF_030272615.1. Taxonomy (NCBI): domain Eukaryota; kingdom Viridiplantae; phylum Streptophyta; class Pinopsida; order Cupressales; family Cupressaceae; genus Cryptomeria; species Cryptomeria japonica. Next base: position 128,455,918 of record NC_081405.1, on the reverse strand, counting down.
AAACCCTGAGAATCTTCCTCAGCGACCCAGGATTGTCCTAAGAGGTGTTGGATCTTCTTCCGAACCTACCTCTGAATGTCATGTTACAACCCGTCGAGGTAAAATTACGTTGCCAGGTACCTCAACTAAAAATACCGCTTCTTCATCAACCAAACCTGAATATGACCTTGTAGAACAGTTAGGGAAGACACCCGCGCTCATCTCCATCCTTGAGCTCTTACGCATATCCCCCACTCATAAAGCTATTCTTGACAAAATCTTGAGAGACACCGTTGTTCCTACTGATCTGAATGTGGACTAGTTTCAAGCCATGGTGGGATACCTTTCCATTCCACATTCCCTTACATTCATAGAAGCCGATGACGCCTCTGCAAGTCAGCCACATAATGCACCACTACATGTTGAAGCCTTCATACACAAACATCGAATAAAGCGAGTCCTGATAGATGGAGGAGCTGGTCTAAACATTTATACATTGAGCACCATTAAACAATTGGGATATTTCGATAAAGCTGTGAATTCAAAAAATCAAATCACCATCAAGGCATATGATGATGAAGAGTGCTCATCCAAGGGCACAGTCACCTTACCTCTAAGAATTGGGCCAGTCACAAAGGATGTGGTTTGTCAAGTCCTAGATCTGGATCTCACTTATAATATATTGCTAGGACGTCCTTGGATTCATGAAATGAGGGCAGTCCCATCAACATATCACCAATGCATTAAGTTTCCTCACAACGGAGTCGAGGTAACAGTTAACGGTGATCCTAATCCGTTCATATATTGCAATAACTTGAGATCACATACTGAGACCATCATTCCCAGTAATCGTGAAGCTGTTCCTTCTTCGGGATACATTGACCCTGAGTCATTGAAACCTTCGACATCAAAACAAGGTGAACTTAAAGGCAAATTTCAGGACAAAGGCATGGGAGAATATACTCTAAATCAGACCATGTATTTACGACAAGTCATGAGCTCTCCAAAAGAATATGGAAGGCCACATCCTAACAAGAAAATACCCATCATCGTATTCAAATGGGATCCTACTACCTTTCAAAGATGGGGCGAACTGGAGGAGGAAGGTTTATACAAAATGCTATACAAAGACATTGAAGATGACACACAAGATCAGATCAATATACCCTGTGAGAAATATGGCAAAGGCTTCAAGATTCTACAAAAACTCGGGTATGATGGAAAAATCCCTCTTGGGTTACGAAAAGAAGGCATTATGGAGCCCTTACAACCTGAATTGACTGTATGTTTGTTGTGTTTAGAGTCGCCATATTATTTCAAAGGTCCCCCCTTTTAAAAACCCCACCTATCTTATTCAAGGTCTCCTCTTTATCATCTAAGTATCTATCGTCTTTTGAATAAGTCGGTCAAGGTCGCAAGTTTCCACGGTCATTGTTCCCCTCTCTTCGAATCGCTTTGAATCATTTCGAACCTCGGTTCGAAGTAGTTCAAAGTGATTCGACCAAATTTCTCATACTAACACTCTTTCTTTGGCAGGAAGTATCTTTATCGCGGCGGTCCTTTTTGAAATACTTTGAAACGTTTTGAAGCTTGGTTCAAACCTATTCAAAGTAGTTTTTGGCAAGTACCGACGTCAGGAGTTTATTTTTGGAGTACATTGCGCCGCCTTTCTCTCAGAGCAATCAATGGTCCCGTCGGCATGTCAAATCAAAAGATTTTATTTCTTTTTCAAGGAAAAGGGCATCATTGTTATGAGTGTGAGTAGACCTTCGTTTCATGCAAGACGGGATATCGCACGAAATAAATTATTATTAACTCATGTGGAATGGTAAATCATTAATCGAGGCATTTATGCATCAACGCCTCGAGCATGTCAATCCTGATGTGAGCTGATAAACTATCATTATCTGATCTTCCCATGTATAAAATTCCCCTGTGATAAATTTTCATTCAGTTGCCTGGTAAGTTATCCGAAAACAAAGAAAAAGGATAAAGGAGAGGGGGTCTGATTTCAGAGAGAAGGAGCAGTTAGGGAAGCTAGAGGAGATTATTTGCTTTTCAATGGAAAACAGGTGAGAGTTTGGTAACCTTTGTTCTGTTCTGCAAAACTGTTATTTTCAAAGGTTTGTCTGAAAGAAGTCTTGCTTGTTTAAGTTAAGAATGAAGTCGGTTATGCATTTTCTCGGTAATGTTTCTAGCCTTGAATGTAAAAGACCAGTGATTTGTGATATCAATTTAGAAGAGGTAAATGTGGAAAATCTTCAAGCAAGTTTTCTTGCGAATATGGAAGAGGTTAAGGGATGTATGGAAATATTAACGAGCAGGTTAATTGAAGCCGCTGCGTTTCCCCCTGCCTTCGTACACCCTGAACTCTTACAACTCTGCATTGACCATTATGATGTAAGAAGTAAGAGCATAGTAAGAAAAAATGGTAATGTCATACTTTCTCTCTCCAGAGAAACCATTTCTTCTGTTTTGAAATTAACAACAAGTACCTTTGCCACTTTCTCACCCATTCAAGCTGAAGCTGAGTATCGGGAAAACCCTAGTGTGTACCGAAACACTCTTGCCAGGAAATGGACCAAGGTTAACTATGGAGGTGGGTCTAGACTTCCCAGGGTCATTACTAGAAGCCACATGAAACCCCACATACACGACCTGGTGGTATTATTACACAGGGTGAAAGGTTCAGCTGATGTATGTTTGTTCGAAGAATGGATGTATAGGTACATTGAAATTATCTTAAAAGGTGAACAATGGATAGATTGGGTGGAGATTATTGCCACTTCCCTGAGAAGCCAGCTCAAACGCGCCAAAGAATCTAGAGAAGATTTCCGTATGGCCTCATATTTGACTTATTGTATTGCCTGCACCTGTGATCTCGCCGCTCTTCCACATGAGGTATGGAATGAGGAAATGACCATTTTCCAATATTGCCCATTGTTGCAAAAAGACAGAGTCCTAGAGGATTTCCGTAAAGTGCATGATATATTGTTTGAAAACATTTATTTGGCTTTAGAAGGTGTTCAGATGCCACGACTCTCTTCTGAATCACTGAAGCTGGTTCAACATTATGGGAGTTCTTTTATTTAGTTCCCCAGGTTCACATATTTGAGAGTCGGAGGGTTTGAGGAAGAACCTGTGAGGTTACCTCGATATGCCCTTGATTGTTTCATTTTAGCCGAATTGTGCAGGCAACTTTTTGCTGTTATTAAGGATAACCTCCCTCAGGATAAATGGGAAACGGTCTTCCCTATTAAGCTGCACTCTTTGGTGTGTAATAATATGAATGATGCTTCCATCATCGGAAGCAATTTGCTGGGATTCAATCTTGGTTTCTACCGCAGCAGGAGAAACTTCGATAGTAAAGGATATGCAGCTCTAACCCTCGGCCTTGAAATCAACTCAACAGTTGCTCCGCAGCTAGAAGATTTATGGGAAGATTGTGAAAATGAAGAAGAAGTCTTGAAAAAGGACCATTCTAGACTCACCCTGCAGCAAATTAATTCTTTCAAATTGAAGTTCAAAACACAAGGGATCGTTGAGGATGGTTCATGTCTAGTTGAACCCGAATGGGAAGAATCAAATGAAACAAAATTCTTGACAGTTGATTGGAGCAAGGACGAAGATGATGATATTAATTAGAGAGCCAGATCCATATTAACTTATACGGATGATTGGCTGCAGAGGAAAAGGACTGGAAACATCAATGAGTCTTCTACTAAGGTGATTTCTCTCTCGAAACCGCTTCAATCTGACATTCCACTTTCTCATGTTGCAGGTGATACATTGGCCTCAGATAAGAAAATAAAGTTCCCTTCCCAAGTCACAGCTCCTAGAATGAGATCCCATTCCAGGAACAAAGCTTTGAAGCAGCCTATTTCTCAGAAGCAGGAAATGACATCACCAGAGCGGGATTCAAGTGACAAGTCCCCTTTTCGAGATGAAGCAGACGATGAAGTCCAATTCATTGAAACACCAAAGGCAGATCAACCCAAGTTCTTGACTCCGACTAAAGATACTCAGATGGTGTCTACCACTCCTTCTGTTCCTTTATGGTTGTCAAATTCAATCAATAAGAAGCGGAGTTTACAACCAGTGGCCTCGCCAGTAAAGGACATTGTCACTAAGTATGATGCTAGAGGGTCTAAAGCAAAGAAAATGAAAACGGATGCTTGTCTCACTAAGGATCCAGTGACGGGGAAAATCATAGCGGAAGTGGCTACTTGTAAGTAGAAAAGGGAGTCAGGGGAAATTGATGAGGAAGGATTCAAAGTCACTTCTATTGAACTAGGTACCCTTAACAGGAATACTGGTAATAATTTCTTTAAGTTTTCTGCTGACCACATGCTCACTCAATCAAAAAAAGATTCTAAGGAGAAGAAAGAATTGAAAGCAATGGTGGTGACGATGGCCACATACATCAATTCGCTGAATAATTTAGGGCCTAACTCAATAATCCAGCTGCCTCAGCCATTCGACCCAAATTCTACCGAAAGCCAGCAATTGATGAAACAGACGCAGAGGGGAAAATTGCTGTCTGACGCTGTGGTTAGTTGGGTAAATAGCATATTAGAGCAAGGGAATAAGTTTATTTCAGAAATTACTAGTATCTATTCTGAGGGCGAAGCATTGCTTGAAGAAATTCAAACTTTGATACCAGTATGGGAGACAGAATTGTTACGGTGTCAAACCATAGTTTCCCGGGTAATTGAGGTTGAAAAGTTTGGAGTTCTCAAATTCTTAGGTGAAAACTCCATGAAGGTCGTGGACCCGTGCATCTTATTTATCCTGAAAAGTAATATGAGCTGGAAGGAGTCCATCTACCAAGAAGCCATCAAAGAAGTCCAGGGCATCAAGAATCAAATCACAGACATACATAAGGAACTAGTTAAGGACATGAAAACTGTCAATCCCACAAACATCCTACAATTGGATGAAGGCAGCATGGACATTGAGGTGTTAACTAAAAGTTTCACCGAAGCAGTCGAGCGAATTAGGGACAAAGAAATGCCCAAGGTCGATGATTTCACTTCATTGGCAGGTATAGAATCCATGCTGCGCCTCAATGGGAAGCTGATGCCATGTCAGAGCTTAAAGATGAAGGAATACAGGTGGCAGAAGGATGCATGTAGAGCCTGGCTGATGAGTTTAAAGAACCCGCACTCATAGGCCACGCAAGAATTCATGTCTTCTTTCCAGAGCTGGAAGCTGGTACGTTAGACCGTCGGAAATGAAGAAGAAACCGGCGAATATAGCGGAAACTGAATCGTCACCTACTGGCGTTCTATCTTTTGATAACTGCTTTTTAGTTTTATAACGGTTTCTTGTATTAACCCGATAGGGCTGAGTTTTAAGGGAGGCCCTTCGGGATTTCAAAAATGACTATAAATGCTGGGGCATTAAACTGTTTTGAGGGGAGGAATAGAATAGGAAAGCATAGCAAGTTAAATAGAGTTTTTTGAAGAATAGTGATGAAGGATAGTATATGCATGTTTTAGCTTCCAAAGACTTTGTGCATTGAAGTTGGATATACATATATGAAAGATTTCGAGTTATGCTTTGAAACTTTGCGTTCTGAGTGTTGAATTATTATTACTTTGTGGAGATAATTCAGCGATTCGAAATTTCCTTATTGCTGTTGGTTAGTTGTAAGTTCATCTATTTCCTGTTTTGATATATGTGGAAAATCTAGCAGAAAATCCATTCTTTGAAATAGTTTTTGTTGATTATATGTATGTGAATTTTTTCTATTTGTGATCTGTATTTTGTAATCACCTCACTACCTAGGAGTAGTTGAGAGAACCTTATGCACTTTCAGGAAAAAGTGTGATTGTAAAAAAAAACAAAACTAAATTCATTGTAAATCAGATAAGGGAGCTGTACCTTTAAAAAAAAAAATTCAGAGAGGAAGTTAAAATGAAATTAATACTTTCTCAACTGTAGTGAATGATTCTGCTCTCTTCATAACATTGGGTATAGAGTAAATTAAGAGAAATTAAGTAAGAGGACAATCTGTTCACTAACAGATTTTTGGTGACTCTACTGGAGAAATCGAGTCCTTTGGAGGAAACTTAATCTTTAATGTAATGTATAACCATGGTCCTTCAACATAATGAGATCTTTCCTATATTACAACCCAATCTTCGATTTGAAGATACTCAAGAAGACATAATTTCAGACCTAGCAGCAACTACTTGGCGAGAATGTAGAAGTGGTCAACACTATCAGCAAATATTAGTGGTCCTAGAAATAGAGGAAGAAAGAGCCGAGTTCTTAAGAGGAGTGCCAGAAGTTCAGGAGGCGGCTATTGTGAATAGACTAGCTCAGGCACCTGCAAGACCTTGAACACATCAGTAGTTTAGAAACTGGCTACTCATAGATACACAAGAGGGGAAAGAAAAAAGGGGATTCTTGATGAAAACTTTGAGTTGTTAAAAAACCTAAAACTTTTGCCAGATTTTAGCAACCCTAAAAAGAAGCACATCAAATCCCAAAGTAGGCCAAACTCACCACCAAAGCCTTCTCCCTTCTCACCTCTGGTTCAATCCTTGCTTCCATTGAGTGCCCTTGTTCCAGCCTGTATATCAGCTCCACCCTTGCAAGTTGTACCACCCAACATGGCTGCTAATCAACCTTGGGGACATAACATAGGTCCACTGAATTTAGATGTGAATCCTGCACCACTTCCTAAAGGAGCTACTGAAGTTTTACCCAAGTTTAATGGAGATGGCAAAGTCTCAACAGATGACCACTTAAGCGCTTTTCATTCTGCCTGTGCTGTTATAAGCGTCCCTACACAGGAAGTTGCCGTGAGATTGTTTGTGCGAACCTTGACTGATGCTGCTGCTGATTGGTTCAATCATTTGCCCCATCTTTCTATTACTAGTTGGGATGATATGAAAAATGCCTTCGAAAATAGATTTAAAACCCCCGAAAATGAATGTTCTCTATTTTCCCAACTCAGTCAAATGAAGAAAGATATGCATGAACCTATGAGAGAGTTTGTGGCCAAGTTCAATAGATTGGTTCAAAGAATTCCCACAATGTCAAGACCTAGTGAAGAAAATCAGAAATCATTTTTTATTAATGCCATTCCAGCAGATATAAGTTTTCATCTTATTAAAGATGCTTGTGCTGATTTAGGCACTGCTCAGAGGTTGGCCATTCAACTGGAGGATACATTCATTAATGTCGGTAAATGGAAAAGAGAGGTACATACTCCCGGGACCGTTTCATCTGCTACACCCACAGACCCAGTCTTACAAAAACTAATGAATGACATAGCAATGATGAAGAGGCAGCAGAATAAAACACATAATCAGTATCCTCCCCCTTATCAAGACATTCAAAGATGGCAGCAGTCTCAAAATTTTGGGAGAACTCCCCTATTAACTGCTCCTCAGCCGAGACTACAAATCGAAGAAGCCCCTAAAGAAACAATGTGTTCTTTCCACATGACTTCAGATCATGATGAACGAGAATGTCCTGACTGGCTAAATTGTGTTCAGCTAGCAAAGAACGCTCTTATGGCAGAAGCGATAATTGAAAAAAAAGATATAGAAAAAGATGAGTCCAGTAGTTACTTTCTAGAATATGAATCTGATTTAGAGAGAGGAGGTGATGTTTTTACAACACTTCAAGAACCTGCCTGCACAATCATGACTAGAGGCTAAAGGAATCAAAAATTCTATCCTGGAAACACCCCAAACGTATCAAATTCTAAAGGTAAGGAGCATGTTCAGGCTAATACCATGGAACCTAAGATTTTGTTCAGGACTGAAATGAAAGCTAGTGCCTCAGCTTTTGATATTGTAGAATTCTGTAAAACTTCTTCCATATCCATTTCACCAGCTGAATATTTAAAGCTTAATCCTAAGGAGTTAGATAAGTCAGTTCAATACGTGAAGGGAAGTTCAGTCACTAGTGCACATGTTACAGATAATGTTTCTGAGGATGTAGGAGCTGCTGATGAACCCACTTTTGTATCCGAGAGATGCTCAAAGAACATTGAAGCCACTGCTAATTCAGTTCAAAAAGAAACAGAGGAGAAAAAGCCCAATCCGTTTTATATATCTTTGTTGTTAAACAGTCAAAGGCTTAGTAATTATATTATTGATTCCGGAGCATTAGACAATATTATGCCTCAGCCAGTTGCAAAAGCCCTTGGTTTGGAGCTCACAAAAACTTTTGGGTGTTGCTATGCTATGGATGGGAAGCAGGTACCCCTGGTTGGCCAAGTGAAAGATGTACAAGCTGTCCTTTACGCTTGTCCTGAAAAGAGAGTGAAGCTTACTATTCTGGTAGCTGATATTCTAGCTAGCTATGGGATGCTACTTAGCAGAACTTTTTGCAAGGATATAGGTGGAGAAATTAAAATGGACTGGTCCGAAGCATATATTCCTGTGGGAAAGAAGAAAATAAAGTTAGAACCTGAGCCGAAAAACAAATATACTGTGGTACCTTCTGACAATCCCAAAGCACAGATATTATATGAGGAGTGTCAATTCGGGAATTATATCATCTTACCCGAGAAGTCATGTGAAGAGAACACGGTAAGTGCTGAAGAAACCTTGTGGACTTTAGAATTTGATGGAAGCTGCTCGAACTCAGGCTCAGGTGCTGGTGTAGTACTCATATCACCTTCTGGAGAAATTTTCCCTTTCTCTTTCAAGATGGATTTCCATAATACAAATAATACAGCAGAATACGAAGCGTTACTTCTAGGTTTACAAGAAGCAAAGGAAAAAGGGATAAGGCAGCTAAAAGTAAAGGGGGATGCTGAACTCATTGTTAAGCAGGTAAGAAAACAATTCTCTGTAAAAAATGATCGACTGAGGCATTAAAGAAATTTGGTTTGGGATGAAATTGAGTCATTTGAAGCCTTTTCTATTGAATTCATCCCTCGCGCTCAAAATACCAAAGCTGATTCTTTAGCTGTCTCTGCATCATTATTATTGCCCCATCCCGAATTCAAAAACAATGCTTACAGAATTGAGGTGTTATACAGACCGAGAGTCCCAGATAATATTAATCATTGGCAGGTCTTTAATGATGATGAACAATTAAAAGAATTCATGGCTTGCGTGGGAGATTTCGCTGAAATCCTTTTTGAAGGATCTGAACATGGGGGAAAACCAATCGGTGAAGAATCAACGGAAACAGGGGAAGTGATCCAACTTCAAGGAAACAGGATTCCCAAAGGCCTGGTTTCTTTGGAACATCTTTTTGGTAGAAAAGATGACAGTACTTTAAGAAAAGATGTTGGTTCTAATGAAAATAAAGAGAAACATGAGAAGATCAACATTGGAAGCGAAGAGGATCCTAAGTTGATCTCTATAGGCAAAACTTGTTCTGCAAGGGAAAAGAAGAACTTATCTGACCTTTTAATCCAATATCAAGATGTTTTTGCATGGGGTTATGGCGACTTAAAAAACTTCAGAAATGGTGAATTCGTGCATCACATACCATTGAAACCAGGGGCCACCACCTTCAGACAAAAGCTTAGAAATTATAACCCTAAAGTCTCAGAAGCCATTTTTAGAGAGGTGGAAAAGATGTTGAAGGCTCGTATAATTTACCCAATACATCATTCAACATGGGTGGCAAATATCGTTCCGGTGAGGAAAAAGAACGACGAAATAAGGATTTGTGTAGACTTTAGGAATCTGAATCAAGCAAGCCTTAAAGATAACTACGCACTTCCTACTATGGATCATGTCTTGCAGTCAGTAGCTGGATCTGAAGTAATGTTGATGCTGGATGGTTACTCAAGATATAATCAGATTAGTGTCGCCCCAGAAGATCAGCATAAAACAGCCTTCATCACTCCCTGGGGTACTTTCGCTTACAACCGGATGCCTTTCGGTCTAATCAATGCTGGAGCTACTTTTCAGTGAGCGATGAATTCCTCTTTCAAAGACCTGCGAGATAAGATAATTGTTATATATCTTGATGATTTAACTATTTATTCTAAAAGAAGGAAACATCATTTGAAGGACTTAGAGAGAGTGCTTGAAAGATGTAGACAGCATGGTATATCTTTGAATCCTAAGAAGTCTATTTTCTTCGTTGAAGAAGGTAAATTGCTCGGGCATATTGTTTCTAAAGAAGGTGTAAAAATTGATCCAGAGAGGGTAAAAGCAATATAGAAACTGGTTCTGCCTACAAATAGAAGTGATTTGAAATCTTTCTTTGGTCAGATCAATTTCTTGAGAAGTTTTGTACCCGAATTTTCTGAAAAAGTGAGATACATGCTAGACATGATGAGCGAGAAACGTCCTTTCAGATGGCAAGAGGAGGGTAAGAAAGCTTTTGAAGACATCAAAACAACTATTGCAAGTGCTCCAATGCTGGTAAGCCCTAATTTTGAGAGAGACTTCATTATTTATTGCTACGCTTCTGAGCATTCTCTATCTAGTATTTTAACCCAACCCAATGATGAAGGAAAAGAAGCTCCAATCACCTTCATGAGTGTTCCATTGAAGAAGCATGAATTAAATTATAGTCCAACAGAAAAACATGCCTTTGTTGTAGTAAGGGCATTGAAACAATTCAGGTATTACATACTGCACTCTCATTCTGTTGTATATGTGCCCGAGACCGTAGTCAAAAGTATCTTGACTCAGCAAGAAGTAGGAATGAATAAACGAGCGACTTGGGTAGCTAAAGTGCAAGAATATGATTTAACAATCAAACCTACTTCTCTGGTAAGGGGGCGTGGTTTGTGCAAAATGATAGCTGAGAATAGAGATGTATCTCCTGGTAAATCTGATGAAGCTCATACGGTTTTGCTGGTCAGTCTAACAGATCCTTGGTTCTCTGACATTGCATATTTTCTTTCATACGGTGAATGCCCATCAAATATGAATTATAATGAAAGATGGAATCTCAGACTGAAAGCCACCAAATATGTAATTTCAGATGGTGTCCTATATAAGAGGGGAATTGATGGAACATTCTTAAGGTGCGTGGACACAGAGCAACAAGGAAAATTGTTAAAGGCATACCATTCTGAGGCTTGCGGAGGGCACTTTTCATCCACTGTTACTGCCTTTAAAATTTTCAGGAATTGTTTTTACTGGCCAGGTATGTTCAAAGATGCTTACAAGTTTGTGAAAAACTATGAGAAATGTCAACTTTTTACTGGACGTCCTCAATTAGCAGCATTACCTCTCAGACCTATAGTAATTGATGAACCTTTTCAACAATGGGGCATTGACTTTATTGGGCCTATAAATCCTCCATCAAGTGCTGGACATATCTACATTCTAACAGCGACAGATTATTTCACTAAATGGGTGGAGGCGATTCCAACGAAGAAATCTAACTCTCAAGTGGTATGTGAATTTCTGATGGAGCAAATTTTTGTTAGATTTGGTGTACCTCAGAAAGTGGTTTCAGATAATGCCACTTATTTCTCATCAGAGGAAATATCACTTTTCTGTTATGAGCATGGGGTATCATTAGCACATTCATCAGATTATTTCCCACAAGGAAATGGACAGGCAGAGTCTAGCAATAAGAATCTAGTGGCCATCATAAAAAAATTGGTATCTGACAATTCCCGAGATTGGCACAAAAGGCTCTATGAAGCATTGTGGGCAGACCAGATCACACCAAAAAGAGCTATTGGGATGGCTCCGTTTGAATTAGTATATGGGATTGGAGCTCAGGTATCTTTACCCCTGGAGTTATCGGTAGCTAAATTGCAATCGGTCATCGAAGATCAATTTTTTAAAAATTCATTGGAGAAGAGAGTCATGTACCTGCACAAGCTGGAAAATGAGAGGGACAGATTAGTTGATCACATCATGGAACACCAGATGAATGTAAAGTGCATTTTTGACAGGAAAGCTCGACCAAGAAATTTCCTTAAGAATGATGAAGTGCTCCTGTGGGATAAGAGGAAAGAACCGAAAGGAACACACGGAAAATTTGAATCTCTTTGGAAAGGTCCGTTCTTTATTTCAGAAGTGGTTGGTCCTAACACTTTCCGTTTGAAATACCCAGATGGAACAATTCTGCCTTTTACATACAATGGGCAGGATTTGAAGCTGGTCAAATTCTAAGTTTTGATGTCCCTAGCTGTGTACATAGTATTTTGTTGTGTCTATTTTTCTTGTTCTTGTTGTTTTCTTTCTTGTCCGCTATTTTGAGTTCCATCTCGTGTTTCTGAGTTCTCTGTGTATGCCACATACACAGCCCCCAGTCAGATCCCAATTGATGTTGAAAAAGGATTCCTGATGAACAATGACATGGGATCTTCGGTGGCAGATGCAAGGGATGTGGAAAAACTGGTAAACGAAGTAGTGGATTCACATAATAGCTTTGTTTAAATGGGTGGTGTAAGAGATTTTGGGGTTGAAATGTAGAATCGATGATTTGGCACTTGGATAGAGCACTATGAATACCCCTTCCTTGGATAACACAGATAAGCTATTGCACTCAGTAAGAAGTTGACTTTAGATGTGAAGGCCATAAAAATTGACCATGAGGATAAAACCAAGAAAATAGAGAGGGTGATGGAAAAGATCAGTAAAAACCTAAGAGCGGTTATTGCAGTCAACAGGATGTCCATGACTAATATCACAGAGACACTTGGGAGATAAAAGAGAGTTCAATCCGTCAATTTCTTCCCCTCAACTACTCATGCCTCCACCTCTATATTGTTCTATGGTAAAGGAAGGAAGGGAAAGGCACTTAACCTGGAGAATGATATTGAGGCCATTCTAGGACCATCAACTTGCACCTATAGCAAGGACAAAGGGAAGCTAGTGAATGATATCATTATTGAGGACTTAACGGAGATTAACAAATTTTTTTATAGATAAAAATAATAAGTCTATCCAAATTTTAAACAATCCTATGTAGTTCCTAGGTTGGTGGACCCCATTTTGTTAATTTTTTGCTACTGGCCTTCTATGACTCAGCGTTTGGGTTCTGGGTCCTTATTAAACATTTTTTTCTCTAATAAACAAAATTATAATATAACATATAAAATTAATGATTCTTTTTCCATCATTAATATCCATCGAACTGAAATTATCTTCTAGACTCATGGGCCTAGAAGAAGAAGATGAAACCATATCAGGAGTACTATTAGTAGAAAATAAAAAAATGGAAAGAGAATAGAAGGAACAACCACTATATATTCTCCAAATAAACTCAAGTTAAGAAGTTGGGGAGCAAAAAATAGCAACAACTAGCATGCCCAATACCTAGAAAAGGAGACCCAAACATGCCTAAGCATCATCAACATCAAAAATGAGTTAAAAAAAGGTTTTAGGGACCACTATATAGCATTAAATCCACACCAAGGGAAAAAGAGAGGTTGTATTGATCATAAAAACAACCTAAATGAATGCCAGGTTGTATGAACCACCATTTTTTAAAGGCCTCCCTTGAAACCCTACTACAAAAGTCACCACAAAAGGCTCAACAACAACCACACAAATAATAAAAACCTCAATATATCCAAGTGATAGCAAGGCCAAAAAACCCCACCCATCAAAATAAGTTCTCCACCTCTATAAGAGATCTGGGGAAAGGGTCTAGTGGAAGAGCTATTACCTACTCAAGAGCTCAAGAAAGGGTAAGAATTCTAGAAAGGAGAAAAATATACCCCAAGTTTTGGCACCATAGTCTTGCCACAACTCCTCCTTTGTGAGCAACAATGACACACGGGAAGCAAGAAAAATAACCAAATTGACACCTAAAACTATAGAGAAGAAGGCACAAAAAGTAATATGTGGGACCCAAACCTCACTAAAGACCACATGGAATGAGGAAATACAGGTGTTTTATGCATACCTAGATGATTGAAAGGGTAATAGTAATAATGTAGTCTAAAAGCTTGAGGTAGAGAACTCAAACCCACCACAATCTATCACAAGACACCCACAACAAGAAAGAGGGTTGAAGCCCCAACAACAAAAGCTTAAAAAAGTCAAAGAAGAAATCCCCTTTGCAAGTAGGTTTTGACAACATCAGCCCATTTAAAGAACCAAAAATCATAAAAAAATTCCCTTTACATCCACAATCAAGATGGAAACCATCATCGTCATATTTCATGTCACCTTATAAAACTCCCTCTCAATCAATACACCTACCTAGAACCCCAAATCCCCCCCTCCTACCTCTAACCTTAGAAAATATAGTTAATGGTAAAGGTGATTATCATTTTGGAGTAATATGGATTGGCTGCATAATGGAAAATATTTTCATATAAACACTACAATTTTAATCAAAATTCCATATTAGGTAAATATTATGGTTTTTAAAAAATTATGATTTGGACTGGATTTATAAGATGTGAAAAGGGAAATTAGTGCTCAAGGTTTATGCAGGCATTTCTCATTCATATGACAAGACAAATGGTATGTTCATCCTTGACATATTAGTTTATTATTTGTAATGAATACATTATCATTCAGATCCATTATCCCTAGTAGGAGGAGTTTATAGCTTAGGAGGATGATAGGTTAGGAGGATGATCATGGCATAGCTCACAATTTAATTTTATTTCTCTGCCATTTTTTAACAAGGAAAAAGTCTAAAACAATTATAAAAATGCTTGAAATAAAAACTATTACCTCAAATATAAAACCCTTTGTATGAAGTCTCACATTAACCTTGATGTTGCTTAGAAGATGTTAATGCATGAGTTTAACATGAAGAAACACATCAAGTGATTGATCATGATTATCAAAACAAAGATGTATGCTTCTTTCTCCTTGATTGTAGGTTTGTGCTTAAATTACTCAATTCTTCTTGATTGAATTCTCATTGGATGATATTTCATCTTAGCTAAAGTTTGAAATAAGAGGAGTTGTATTTATATGAAACTTCCACCTTTTTAGATTTAATTTTCATGGAAGGAAAACATTGGAGGGAAGTTTCCAACTATTGGCAAACTTCACATTCATATTTTAAATTTCATGGCCAAAATGGATAAACAGGGGTGTTGAGCACCCTAGCTTTTTGGATAGGGAAAAAGGCCATGAATAAGGGGAATGCATTGTGTTAATGACAATGGTCCCAACAATAATCATAATCAAACTTAAATTAAGTATAGATTAGGTACAATCTCCATAGAGAGTCCAAAGTAAGTTTGAAATTATAAATGGATACAATGAACTAGACTAAATTTAGCCCACACTTTGTAACCTATTAGTGTTTAAGGCGGATTGGAGCAGAAAATAATATTAAATATAATGTTGTATAAGAGAGGTAAAAATAACAAAACACAACAACACATAGATTTAACGTGGTTCACCCAATGTGGGCTACATCGACCACAAAATCAACTATCTACTTCTTTTCTATTATCTAGTGAAGAGAAAAATATAATACATAATATTCAGCAATAATATAATACCCTTAAAAAATAGAATTGCCTTATATGGAAAATAGAAGTGCGCAATATATCTACCATTAGATATATGAACTAATGATCTAAAAGGTCAAGGTATATAAAAGTGCACAAAATATCCCGCACCCTCTTGTAAGCCCCCACAGACACCTGTCAACACGACCTAAAATGGGGGGAAAATATGCCTAGATAAAACCACCAGAATTTAAGTCTAGCAATATGATTAGTAACCACATATTGACAAGAGGGAGTACCAACTTACACTTATACATTTGATTAAAGTATGTAGAAGCCAAAATTTCTTTGAACAAGGCTATAGTGTTGTAAATTGTATCTCTTTACAATTTCCCTCTATATTTATGCCACTAATTTAGTATTTTTTGTACTAGATCATTTCAGGTATATTTGGGAGCTATCCTACTCTCTAATTTAATTATTAAAGACTCAACTTAATTTCCATCATATGTTAATTTTCATACTAGGTCTTATGTCCTACACCCCAAAACATTTTGTTCCTATATAGTACATGGATGCAATGCTTATTACCCATACATTTTTGTTGAGATAGAACACATGTAATATAGATACTCTTAGGTTGAATAGACTAAAGTCAGGGTACCAACACCCTCATCAGTTGTTGGTCCCTCATTGTTGGCACTTGATTCATCAATAAAGAAGATTTTGGTCATTTTGAGAAAAAGAATATTGTGCAGCTTAGCAATTTTGAATTAATATTTGTTGTAGCTCACAAATTAAAGAAAGAAGGATTGGAGGATAAGCAGGTTATTGAGTAGGCAATTCCATTTTTGCAGCAGCTTGCATCAGAATGCAAGATAGATCAGGTTGCAAGTCCCTCAGGTAAGTTGAAAGGTTTCACTGAGCACATTGCAAAAGAGTACAAAAGTCTTCAATAAGTGTCAAACTGGTAGTTGGTGGAAAGATATAATACTACTAGGAAGGTCACCTGATAATATGATCACATCTGAAAAAGCTAAGATGACAGAAAAATTACAAGGATTGATGAAGCACTTCACCAATGTAGTCATATATACTAGTCTTGCACTAACATAACCAAACAAACAACAAACTTGAATAATAAAATTAAGGTGGATAAGGACAAGTTGGAACAACTTGTAGTCAGTTTTGATGGTACCGAGTCATTGACTAGCTCTATTGATGGTCAAATTTTGCTTTTAGAGTCATAAATTTCAGCCTTGGAAAAGGAAAAGGACAAGTTAATCTAGCGGGCCAGAGAATGAAGGGGTTTGGTAAGTCCCTGGTTTAATACTTTATTACTTGATAAGTGATAATGTATGAAATAGATGAATATGGCCACACCGACAAACCTACTAGAAGAAGAATTGCACCTTATATTCTAAACATGTTTGTATCAATCTTGGGAACTTTAAAAGACTAGCTGGGATACTTATTTGGGATTTTTGAAGGGTGCTTATCCGAATATTTTCAAGTACATCTAGATCCAGTATTCACAATTTTGATTTGTAAAGAATTTCATTGATTTCTTTTTTTCTGCCCTAACCTTTTGCATTGTTGTCAAAGGGGGTGACGTTGGATGTGAAAAATGTTAAGTGAAATAAAAGGTAATGTATAGCTGACGGGGAGTAGCCTTCTAGGACAAGCTTTGGGAGATTAGATTTTGGATAGGAACTAGTACAGCACTTCAACAATCCATTTTTCACATGAGTATCGCCATCAATGCCAAAGGGGGATATTCTTAGAAATTGACACTCATCCAGGTTCTAGGTGTTGTCATTGATGGCAACACATTTCATGGAAGATCATACGATCATTGTAACAAGCATTCATATCACTGGTATTCAGGGAATGGATAGGCATGTAATTGGCAAACCTGGAACCGGTATTCTAAGACCGAAATAGGAGATTGATCTGGAAAACATGGGGAAGCGGCTACTATCATATAGTTTTATGTTTATATTTTGGAATATTATTTTAAGCTAACATAAGGCATTTATGTTTATACATGTCAGTCAGGTTAGGTCATTTTGGATATACATAGATGTGAAAGGTTATGTAATATTATGCGAGCGAGATCTTGATCAACAAAATGCAAATGTAAAGATCTGTAGTCAGTCTTGGTTATTTGTCTAAAGGATTGGAGACTGCTCTAGGTTACTAGTAAGGGAGGTTACAATATAAACTGGTACAGACACTGCTTAAACCAGAACTCATCCAGCATGTTAGATGCACATTCGGAGTTCAATTTTTTTTTGTAATTTGGTATTTCATATCTATAGTCAGTGAGGCTCCTTTGTGATGAGTAGTGTGCCTCCCTGCATGTGTAGGCTCCTCTGATAATTTTTATTCATTTGGCTAGTGGATATATATTATGGGTCACCAATCCCACCATGGTTTTTTCTCTTTGAGGTATTCCACGTATAAATCTCTATGTTATGGTGTTGATTCTTGTGGTTACATTTCTATTACTTGTTGTTACTTTATTTTATGCATACTAGTTAATAAGTGGATTTGTTAATAAGATTAAAAATATTCTTACAGACAGAACATTGATTTAGCCCCCCCCTCTTAGTGTTCTTGGATCTGAACAACTTCCTTGAGGTTTGTAGCAATCCGAGCAACTCAATTTGAGCAGTGAACCTGAATAAAAGTGCATTCCCATATATGTAATATTTATGTACTCCTGGCCATAGTATATGAATATTGTGGGTTCCAGCCCCACTGTGGTTTTTCCCTTTCCAGGTTTCAACGTAAAAATTAAGTTGTTGTGGATTGGTGTATTTATTGTTGCATGCTTATGTTCTTATCCATTATGCATTGTTAATCGATGGATAAAGAATAAGTTCATGGTTTCAACTTTTGATAGATTACTAATTCACCTCCCCACCTCTCAGTGATCTTTGATTCTAATAGTTCACTACACTAAATTTAGCCCACACTTTATAGGTGTTAGTGTTTAACGCAAACTGGAGAAACAAACAATATTAAATATAATGTTGCATAAGAGGAAAAAATAACAAGACACAATAACACAAATTTAACATGGTTCACCCAATGTGGGCTACATTGACCAAAGAATCAACCATCTACTTCTTTTATATTATCTAGTCAAGAGAAAAATACAATACACAATATTCAACAATAATAGAATACCCTTATAAAATAGGGTTTCCTTCTAGAGAAAATAGAAGTGCACAATATATCTACCATTAGATCCATTAATTAATGATCTAAATGATTAGCACTTATAAAAGTGCACAAAATATCCCACACCCTCTTGCAAGCCCCCACAAGCACCTATCAACACTAACTAATATGGGGGAAAAATGTGCCTAGATAAAATCACCAAAATTTAAGACTAGCAATATGATTAGTCACCACATATTGACAAGAGGGAGTGTCAACTTACACTCATACATTTGATTAAAGTATGCAAAAGCCAAAATTTCTTTGAATAAGGCTATAGTGTCATAAATTGTATCTCTTAACAGTTTCACACTATATTTGTGCCGCTACATAAGTATTTTTTGTACTAGATCATTTCAAGTCTATTTGGAAACTATCCTACTGTATAATATAACTATTACAGACTCAACTTAATTTCCATCATATGCTAATTTTGATACTAGGTCTTATGTCCTACATCCCAAAACATTTTGTTCCTATATAGTACATGGATGTAGTGGCATATTACCCATGCATTTTTGTTGAGATGGAACATATGCAATATAGATAGTGTTAATTTCCATTTTATCTTTCTAAATTTTCATCCCTAGTTGATTAGGTTTCTTGAGACTATTGGGACCTATATTTTAATTTTTAATTTTTTATTAATTGTTGGTTGACTAGTTTCATTATGGTTACTCATGCAAATTGATGTTCTTGATCTTTATATTTTACTATCAAATTGTTATCGTTATGAATAATTTAATCATTGTTTGAGTTGTGCCATTACGTTCACTATTACACTTTTTTTCTCTTTGATCTTAAACTTCATCTTGAATTTATAGGATGGTCTTCATTTCTATGACTAGAAATAATTATTTAATAGTTGCTTCCATTTTCTTCATGCTTTAGTGGTGTTCATGTTCATCTTTAAGATTTTATTTTGAAATGCTTCTTAATCCTTCAAATTTGTGATACTTTTATTTTTCATTTGTGCACAAATACCTCATTAGGCCTAGTTGCAAAGATCACTTTTCAATTTTTATTCTTTTTTACATAGTAAATACTATTCAATTATTAGGTCACTTTTACACTAGCATATTTAAGTTTACTTAGGGCATTTGGTTTATTGTATCAACTCATAATATTAGGATGCATGCATGATCTAACTTCATCCTCACCTAGAGTTTCATGTAGGGTTTCGTTACCCTTTATCATTGATAATTTATTTTATTCATTATTCTTATTCATTTTGCATCAATAGTACACTTGTTGGTAATTGACACTCATCCAATAATTTTTGATACTTGATTTATGTTTTAGGATTATCATTGATGGAAACTCTTCTTGGATATTTGATCTAGTGGTCATGATTCTTCATATCTAGAAGAAAGGGTTAATCGGTAGGCAGATAACTGGTAAGTCGAGATTATTCCAATACAGTTTTGGTCTGTTAAGATTTCTAGAGATTGCGATGATTTTGGTAACTAAGTTCTAGGATAAAATGATAAGGCTGAAATTCATAAAGTATTTTGGAAAATTGTTTTGGTTTGGTGCTATGTTTTGTTAAAGATTGAAGCTGACTTGAAGCTACATGTTACACTTTTGATAGCCGACTTGGAGAAGAATACTTTTGATATGACCGGATATATAAGACTAAATTGATAATTGGTTTTTGATATATAAATATTGTGGTGATCCATTTTGGTGTGATTGAGCATAGTTTCACTTTCACATTTGATTCCCAAGTGATCCGATAGCTAACTAAGGCAAAAAAAAACATATTGCAGAGCGGGTACAATCAAAGATCTTTTGCTTAACTGAAACTCATTCTTGCATTATCATATGCTATTTCAGAGTTTGTTAAATTGTATTTCCTCATTATAATAAAATTGTAAGTCAGTGACACTTCTCTGAAGGATGTAGCCTTCTAGGTCATTGTAATTGAGCAGTGATTCTAAATGCAAGTGCATTCCCCATCTATGTACTATTTATGTACATCTGACCATAATATATGAATTTTGTGGGTTCTAGCCCATCATGGTTTTTCCCTTTTCAGGTGTCCACGTAAAATACCGGTGCTGTGGATTTGTGGTTTATTTATTGCTTGTTTATGTTCTTTACTATTATACTTTGCTAACCGGTGGATAAAGAATAAGTTTATGAATTTGATTTCCGGCAGATCACTGATTCATCCTCCCTCTCTTAGTGATCCCTAATTCTAACAATAGTGATAGAAACTCCAATCCTTATGGTAATTGACACTTCCAAAATTCAAAGCAAATGGACTATTCGTCAATTTAACATTAGTTTTGACAAGGCCTTTAACCAAATAGCTCCAGTAGAAAGAATGATTGTTGCTGCTCTTAAAGCCAAAGCTAGTCAGGACTTATTACAATCTGAGTCTAAAGAGAAGAAGCTTATTGATAAAATAGCTATAGTTTTAGAATAGGTGGTATCAAAATTGTGACTACATGCTTATACTAGTAAATCACGTAAGCTCCAATACTTAATATATCATATATCTAATTAGTTTGGTTCTTTGACCAAGGCATCAACCCAACATGCAATGGAGAGATTCAAAGATGCCAAAATACAAACATTTTTGCAAATGATTGGAAATGAAAGGCACAACTTGAGAAATAATTGAAACTAATTGATGAGGCCTTAATGGAAGGGAGTAAGATTTATAAGTCTTGTCTAATTTTGAAAAAAAATTCCACTGAATTAGACAAGTAGATAGAAAATTGTAGAGGTCAGTTAGCTTAGATTTACCAAGCTTATGACCCTACGACTACCTTAACTACCAGTAACAAAGGTCAAATATTGACAATTAAGGAACAAATTAGGAATTTTGAAAAGAAGAAGAAGAAGAAGGAGAAAATGGTAAGGCGGGTGAGTGCACTCTAGAACCTAATTGGTCCCTGATTAGACACCTTGGTGTGACATAAGATGGATAGTACTCAATATATATCTCAGGAGAGAGTTGGAAGCAATAGAATTTCATGCTTTATTTTTTAATGATTTTGTTTGAATTTTGGAGAAATTGTGGGCAGGGTGGAACACCTATTTTGGGTTCCTTAAGGTTGCATATGTAGATGTACTTAAGTATGTATAGATCTGATCATCTGGTATGTGTATATATGTACATAATATTTTTTTTCACACCCTATGTTTGGCATTGTTGTCAAAGGGGGAAAGATAAGGTGAAAAATGTACGAGTTGATTGGGTATGGAGTGTGCAGTTCGGTGATGCATATTTTTCGGTTGTTGATCTAAGGGGGAGCCTTAGAATTTTATTATTCTTGACCCGGTGTATAGGTTTCATAGGTCTCAACACTTAGCCATTTTTTACAAGTGTTGCCATCAATGCCAAAGGGGGAGATTGTTAGCAATTGACACTCATTTGGTGATTTTTGATGCTTGATTTATGGTTTAGGGTTTTCATTGATGGAAAATATTCTTGGAGATTTGATCTAATGGTTGTGATTCCTCTTATCAAGAATCAGGAGTTAACTGATAGGCAGATAACTGGTAAATCGAGATTATTCCAGTGTAGTTTTTTTCCAGTAAGATTTCCGATGATTTTGGTAACTAAGTTCGAGGTGCAAATGATGAGGCCAACATTGGTAAAGTATTTTAGAGAATTATTTTGGTCCGGTGCTATGTTTTGTTAAAGATTGAAGCCGACTTGAAGCTACACATTACACTTTTGATAGCCGAGTTGGAGGAGATTACTTTTGATATGATTGGGTAGATAAGACTAAATTGGCGATTGGTTTTCGATATATAACTATTGTGGTAATCCGTTTTAGTTTGATTGAGCGTAGTTTCACTTGCACATTTGATTCTCAGGTGATCCGGTAGCTGACTAATGCAGAAATAGAGCATATTGCAGAGCGAGTACAGTCAGAGATCTTGTGGTTAACCAGAACTCATTTGCATTATCTTATGCTACTTCAGAGTTCATTAAATTGTATTTCCTCATTATAATCAAATTCTAAGTCAGTAAGACTTCCCTAAAGGTTGTAGCCTTTCGGGTCTTTGTAACTGAGCAGTGAGCTCTAGGCAGTGAGCCTGAATGCAAGTGGATTCCCCATCTATGTACTATTTATGTACTTTTGGCCATAATATATGAATATAGTGGGTTCTAGACCAATCATGGTTTTTCCCTTTTCGGGTTTCCATGTAAAAATTCTAGTGTTGTGGATTTGTGGTTTATTTATTGCTTGTTTATGTTCTTTACTTTTATACTTTGCTAACTGGTGGATAAAGAATAAGTTTGCGAATTTGATTTCCGACAGATCAATGATTCATCACCCCTCTTAGTGATCCTTGATTCTAACAATAGTGATAGAAAATCCAATCCTTATGGCAGTTGACACTTCTAAAATTCAAAGCAAAGGGACTATTCCTTAGTTTAACATCAGTTTTGATAACTTGTTTAACCAAATGTCTCCACCAGAAAGAATGATTGTTGCTGCTCTTCAAGCCCAAGCTAGTCAGGACTTAGCACAATCTGAGTCTAAAGAGAAGAAGCTTATTGATTAAACAGCTACAGTTTTAGAACAAGTGATATCGAAATTGCAACTACATGCTTATACCAGTTTATCTAGTAAGCTCCAATACTTAATATATCATATATCTAATTAGTTTTCTTCTTTGATCAAGGCATCAACCCGACATGCAATGGAGAAATTCAAAGATGCCAAAATATAAATTTTTTTGCAAATAATAAAAAATGATAAGGTACAACTTGAGAAAGAATTGAAACTAATTGATGAGGCCTTAATGGAAGGCAGTAAGATTTATAAGTCTTGTCTAATTTTGACAAATTTTTCTACTCAAATAGACAAGCAGATAGAAAATTGCAGAGGTCGGTTAGCTCAGGTTTCCCAAGCTTATGTTCCTAGGACTAACTTAACTAGTAGTATCAAAGGGCAAATTTTGACAATTATGGAACAAATTAGGAATTTTGAAAAGAAGGAGAAAATGGTAAGGCAAGCGGGTGAACTCTCGAACCCAATTAGTCCTCAATTAGACACCTTGGTGTGCCATAAGATGGATTGTATTCAAAATATATCTCAGGAGACTCCATTTGAGTTGGCAGCAATAGAATTCGATGCTTATGTTTTGAACGGTTTTGTTTCAATTTTAGAGAAATTACGAGCAGGGTTGAACACCTATTTTGGGTTGCTTAAGGTTGCATATGCAGATGTACTTAAGTATGTAAAGATCTAATCATCTGGTGTGTGTATATATGTACAAAATATTTTGTTGCACACCCTATCTTTGTGATTGTTGTCAAAGGGGGAGAGATAAGGTGAAAAATGAATGAGCTGATTATGTATGGAGTGTGTAGTTTAGTGATGCATATTTTTGAGTTGTTGATCTAAGGGGGAGCCTAATAATTCTTTTATTTTTGATCCTGTGTAAAAGTTTCACAGGTTTCAGCACTTAGCCATTTTTCATGAGTGTTGCCATCAATTCCAAAGGGGGAGATTGTTGGCAATTGACACTCACCCAGTGATTTTTGATGCTTGATTTATGGTTTAAGGTTGTCATTGATGGAGACTCTTCTTGGAGATTCGATTTGGTGGTCTTTATTCCTCTTATCAAGAAGCGGGAGTTAACCAATAGGCAGATAATCGATAAATCATGATT
This sequence comes from Cryptomeria japonica, assembly GCF_030272615.1. Taxonomy (NCBI): domain Eukaryota; kingdom Viridiplantae; phylum Streptophyta; class Pinopsida; order Cupressales; family Cupressaceae; genus Cryptomeria; species Cryptomeria japonica. The sequence goes on along the minus strand of NC_081405.1, from coordinate 128,431,740 downwards.
ATTCTAGTCCAATTTTTGTCCGGTAAGATTTCTAGTGATTGCGGTGATCTTGGTAACTAAGTTCGAGGTGAAAATGATGAGGCCGACATTGGTAAAGTATTTTGGAAAATTATTTAAGTCCACCATTATGTTTTGTTAAAGATTGAAGCCAACTTGAAGCTACACGTTCCACTTTTGATAGATGTCTTGGAGGAGATTATTTTTGATATGACCAAATATATAAGACTAAATTGTCGATTGGTTTTTGATATGTAACTTTTGTGGAAATCCGTTTTGGTCCGATTGAGCGTAGTTTCCCATGCACATTTGATTCCTAGGTAATCCAGTAGTTGACTAAGGCAGAAACAGAGCATATTGTAGAGCGAGTATAGTCACAAATCTTGTGCTTATCCAAAACTCATTTTGGCATTATCAGATGCTATTTCAGAGTTCTTTAAATTTTATTTCCTCATTATAATCAAATTGTAAGTCAATGAGACTTCCCTGAAGGTTGTAGCCTTCCGGGTTATTGTAAATGAGTAGTGAGCCTAAATGCAAGTGCATTCCCCATCTATGTAATATTTTGTACTCCTGGCCATAGTATATGAATATTGTAGGTTCCAGCCCCACTGTGGTTTTTTCCTTTCCATGTTTCCATGTAAAAAATTTGGTGTTGTGGATATTTATTGCTTGTTTATGTTTTTTATTGTTATACATTGCTAACTTGTGGATAAAGAATAAGTTTGTGAATTTGATTTCTGGGAGATCATTGATTCACCCCCCTCTCCCAGTGATACCATATTCTAACAACACTTAGAATTTCATAGAAACTTTTTTTTTCTCTTCCATGTTAGGTTTTTTGTTCTAGGTAATCATTGTGAATTGTAGGGTTGAGGAATTAGCTCCAACAAGATGTTCCATAAAATAAAATCAATCCAAATAAAATATTCAATATGAATGTTGAATTTCATGTATAAGATAATCTATATAATTACAAGATGGCCTCTATAGCTATCGAAGAAAACTGGAGAATTTCAAAATCAAATTTATATGTCAATAATAGTGGTCCAATAATTTATTATATAAAATATCTATATAAACACTCCATTATTTACACAAAATAGTTTTATATTTATTTATCCTAAATGTTGATATTGATGGTTAAATTTACCTTGACACTATTACTAATCAAATTTAATATAATTTTTAATTTAATTCTTTTTACAATTAATTAAGTTAGAATCCAAATATGGTATGAAAAAGAGGGCTTTAACTCCTAGATACCTTGACAAGCATTGACCAATCCCAAAACAACCAGCTATACCAAAGATTGATGATGTAACATAAGACAACCAAAATCTAATTAATTTAGAAACAAAATTATATTTCTTTATTGAAACCTAAAGGAAAATTGTGGTCCTTCAGCACCTGATCATGTAAATAAATGTGATTCAAACTCTGCACATACTTCTCATACTAGTGACTCACATTTATTTTAAAATAATTAATATATTATTTTTTAAACAAGTCATACATTAATAGGAATATATTTATACACTGCCCGTCTAATTCTACCGTACTGTTAACATAATTAAAATACTTGTTATTAAATCTTAAATAATCTTCGTGGAAAGACTTTTGATTCACCCAACTTCGATTTTTCTAATGTCCAAGGTTGAAGGTCAAAATTCAGTATTAACGTGGCGAACTAGGAGGAAATTTCACCTGAGTGAGCACTTCTTTCTTGCAAGACATTTTAGCTTTAAAAAAGTAAATTAATCTTATAAAAACTTGAAGATGCCATGAAAGTCACGAGATGCCTGACTTTCTTGTGTTAGAGACGTAGAAATGGACGGAAAAGCTCATCTCCATTCTCTCCAGTAATCTATTTTCCCTTCAGATAAGATGATTTTCGCCAGGATTAAGGAAGCGTCCCAGATTTGAGATGGTTCATATTCAAACTACCGCCTTCTACCCACATTCTCATATTGATTTTGGGCCGTGATTACTGCAATTCACTAAATGAACACACTAGTCAATGTATGGCCCATTCTAATACCTCAATCTATAATAACCAGCTGAATAGCCTTCAAATTGGTTGGCAGTACCTTCCTTAAAATTGCTTTTTGCAAATACATTAATCTATTCTATGAAGAAAAAATTCTCTCTATCAATGTATGCGGCTTTAGCATCGTCTGAATTGATATTCGTATCCTTTTGAATCTAACTTTGCAGATGTAATCTCACCTACATTGTGTACAATAGCTGGTGCTATTGCTGAATTTGATAGGTTGAAGACATATTATAGGTTGATGAGCACAAATTACGCCCTTTTTATCTCATGATTTTCACTCCTTGTGATGAAAGATGACTAAAGTAAAAAGGTATCATAGCATACTGTAGTTTGATTTATGAAAGAAGTAGGAAGCATGAATGAAACAAGTGAAGAGAATAGTGCATCAAATCATGCACACCCGTGATCGGAAGGGAGGCCCGGCATCTCTCCAATAGCTTATATAAACCCCACTTCACCCAACCTTTCTTCACTCAAAAAACTTTGTCACTTGTTTTCTAATTTCCAAAGGCAAGATGTCTCTAATCAGAAAAGCTTATGTTATGTTTGTTATAGTAATTATATTGAGTGCAAGAGAGAATTGCACGGCCACAAGGCCAGTCACGACGAAAGCCCTGCTTAGTACTTCGTTGGCTGATGAATATTACGCCTATTCAAACGTGGTGGACGTTAGATCATTCGGTGCAAAAGGCAATGGAGTGACCGACGATACAAATGTATCTTCTACTTTAGTACTTTTTATTTTTATTATATTATCTGGTTTTGTTTTTTATTTAATTATATATAATTTGTTTATATCAATGTTTCTGATTATAGTCATGTAAAATTTATTAATATTAATATTTGGGATCACACTTACTTAAAATTAGTTTTCATCAATGTTTTAAATTCAATCATATTTTATGATACATCATAATCACACTTCATGAAAATTACTTTTAATACGCACTTACTTAAAATTGATTTTCATCAATGTTTAGAATCACACTGCATGAAAATATTACTTCTAAATATTTTAGAACAGAATTGCCATGTTATTTATTTTGGATTATAATAAACCTATGGTTGAGTCAGGCATTTAAAGTAGCGTGGCAAGCAGTCTGCTCCAAAGCGTCCTCAACATTACACGTCCCAGCTGCTCACAGCTTTCTAGTTGGGCCTATCACCTTCTCAGGACCCTGCAAATCAAAGATTATCTTTGAGGTACGATTTTAATGTTTTGAAAAGAAAAAAGAAATATCCGAGTAGACATGCTAGATTTCAAAGGCAGGTGGAGCCAATGTATATATCTTTAATATATATATTAACTGCAACAGCTTTATGGAACTATAATTGCACACTTGAATCCCAAGTCCGGGGCTGCCAATTTGTGGGTATGGATCGATTTCTCCAAACTAAACGGAATCACTGTAGTCGGCAATGGCGTTATAGACGGACAAGGAGCACCTTGGTGGAAGTTGTCCCAATACGATGATATGGTACATATTTATTAGTTTATTTTTTTATAAACAAGGGAGTAGTTTTCATTGCAACTGCTTAAATAACAATCCAAATTTGTATGTCTCAGGAGAGCGATGATTATGGTGACAGCTTACTGAGTGTGAAGCCCACGGTGAGTCATTAGAAGCAAATATGTTTTATAGTAAGGGGACAAGCAGTCCCAAAGTATGTTTTTTGGTTCTCTGGTTTGCTAATTGCCATAAACAAGCCAAGCCCCTGAATCATGATCATCTTTGGAGATTTGCAATAATATTTGTGGATATTGAATTTGTTTATGTTTTCTCCGAAGGCATTGAGATTCTTCGGGAGCTTTTACGTGACCGTCCAGGGCATCACAATAAAAAACAGTCCACAATTTCATCTCAAATTTGATACTTGCACTTCTGTGAAAGTGGCTGGCGTGACAATCTCCTCTCCTGGAAACAGTCCAAATACAGACGGAATTCATGTTCAAGAAACCAGTGATGTTGAAATCCACCATTCTTCAATCGCATGTGGTATACTAACAGCGATTCTTTAGAAACCCGCAATTTTTTAATTAGATTATTTATGATGTTATAAATTTTGAATATTGTTGTATGAACGAACAGGAGACGACTGCGTGTCGATACAAACAGGTTCCTCTGGCATCCGCGTTCATAACATCAACTGTGGCCCTGGTCATGGTATCAGGTATTCTTATGAATTCACTACATTCCTTTTTAAGCCATGATCTCTTTCTTCAGCTAGCCAATAAAATGTTGAGTATGAGTATACTTATACCTAAAGTAATAAATTAAGGAAATTCATTGATCAAAATGACTAAGGATCCACAAATCCAGAAAACAAATTGGATGACGCAACACGATCAGTATAGTGAACTTTTTATACTTGATTATTACTCAACTTTTAAGTCTAGAATTCGTTCAACTGATATCAGTATTGGAGGACTAGGAAAGGACCAATCGAAGGCTTGCGTTTCCAACGTGAGCGTCTACGACAGCTACATTCAAGATGCTTCCAATGGCGTCCGTATCAAAACATGGCAGGTCAGTTAACTTCATCCGGCCATATAACTAAAGTTATAGTTTTCGACATGGTTAAAGCTTCGTGTTACTGGTCTTCATGTAAACAGGGGGGAGTTGGATCAGTAAAGGGTGTGACGTTCTCCAATATACAAGTTTCTAACGTGAGGATTCCCATTGATATCAATCAATTCTACTGTGATAAAACTACGTGTCGAAATCAATCATCGGCCGTCTTCATAACGGGTGTGACATATCAGAAGATCATTGGGACATACGTGGACAAGCCAATCTATGTAGCCTGTAGCAATGATGTCCCATGCACTGATTTGAAGATGATCGACATTAACCTAAAACCTGCTGTTGCATACCACAAGGATCCCTTCTGTTTGAATAGCTATGGGCAATCCACTGTTGGTTGCCTACGATCTGGAAGGCCCCATAATGATCCCTCCCGCACTCAATCACACGGAGATGCATGTTAAAGCAGTTAAACATCAGTTTAAACACGTACTATCTAATATTGTGCTTTGACACTTGCAGTGTTTGTACTCTTTGTACTACCTATATTACTATATATTAAATGTTGTTCTTTTTATAGAAGGATGACACCGTGCTATTTAAATATTTGACCTAAAAGACTTGCATTCAAATTCTATATTATGATTGGAATTTAAGAGCAGTCAGGTTTGTCACGTAATATAATCAATTGCTTACATTGTTGAGAATTTGCATTGCTGATTTGTGTAGAAGGAATTTTATATGCATTTATGATGTGATCTCGAATTATAATTCCATTCTACTTTTATAATCTAGAATGAGACTTGATATAGTAATTCCCAAGAACCACGCTTTGGTGTTTTAAATGGTTTCCTCTAATTATAGAGAATTTATCTGCAATTTAATTTTCTAGAATGTAGATTGAATTAAATTAAAAGGGTAAGATTTTTAATCAGATTCTTAATGCAAGTAAACTAACCAGAGTTGCTAGTCCTTTTATGTTTTTGATCTTGTAAGAGTTAAAGAGATTTTGGCAAGAAAATTAAAAAGGAATTAAAGAATACATTAGGTCATATAATTTATTAGAATACATTAGATCATATAATTTAGCTAATATTATGTATAAGTATATTTCAATTACTCATTAGTAGATATCTTTCATATTAAGATTTAATCAAATTTGTAATGTGGGTAAATTGACAAATGTACTAGTAATGCTTTTATACTTTTGACTTTATAGAAGATCATAGAAATTATTCATAAAGGTTTTGGTAAGATAATTAGAAGGAAATGAAAGAATGGATTAGGTCATACAATTTGCCACATCCTATGTTTAAAGATATTTAAATTAGTTATTATTATATCATCCACACTAGATTTGTAGTTTGTTAGATCTAAAAGGCTCTCTTATATAAATTGACAAAAGCTTACACATTTATTTAAGGATATAAAATATATATGTTTTGCTACAAACTAATCTTCTTATACTTGTTTTAATTCATATGTAATTTTTTAATCCAAGCAAGTATGGTTCTCTAAAACTGTATTAGAGATGGCATGTCATGGAATTTAGCTCAAGATTAGTTTACTAAGTTATGAAAGTTGGTTGAAATTAATTAACAATAAATAATAAATTAAAAAAGAACATATTTTTAGAAAATAAAATCATTTAATCATTTGTTACCAATTGTCAATGTAATAGGAAGAAGACCAATTTATGTTGACAAGGCAAATACTTGATATCTCATCCAGGACTAAGGAGCAAATATTTATACATGGAGGAACGAATAGTAGTTACCAACTCCACAACAAAACCACATAATAGCTTTCCTATCTATATGCCAACTAACAACGTAATACACTAATATTTGCTAGCATTACCTCCTTATTACATTGTTTCTACAAAAATACAGTTTGACATCTCAACTTTCACTTAGCCAAGTGACCCCCTATAAATGTTTACATAAAAAAATTGTTGATTTGAGCAACAACAGTTTCATTGGCTTGGCTTTGCATTTGGTCTGGCCTCTATTATAATCATTTTTCCTAGCCCTTGGTGCAAGGGTCTCTAATTTTTTTCTTTTTTGTTTGGCATTCCCTTGTTTCTAGCAGTGATTTAATCTAGCTATTCACATAGCTATTTTTGGATTTGTGGTTGTGGGTGCAGGTTGGTGTGGCTCAACTACTTGTTTGTCGGGTTACTAGGAGCGGTTCTTGGAGTGTGATGTTTGGCCTTTTCCTCCCTATTACTATTAGTTGTGGGGTGGGTTAGAGATATACTTTTCAAAGTCATCTACATGCGATTGTCTAAGGGTGTTTCATACCCCTTACTACCTTCAGATTTTGTTGTGGGTTGCGCTAACTTTCTTGGGAAACTTTGTGAGTTCATCCCTCTTTTGTGGGGGTTATTTCTTTGTCACTTTACACTATTAGTATTGGAGTTTTGTGGCACTAGTTTCTACTTGATACATTGGCCTCGTACTCCATGGAGGTCTCTACTATTGTCTATTTCTTGTAGTGGGATAAGATTTTCTTGTACCCTCAATCTGATGAAGCTTTTGTTGCTTCTTGGCTAGTGTTCGACCTTGTTCTTATGAATCATTCTAAGTTCACTAGTCCTACTTCTCCTATTAAGGTGGGGGCCCCTACGGTTTTGGTGGTCATTTGACTTGGCTTTAGTAGTGTCAATGTTCCATTTTGGTGTTTCTTCTTTTGTCACCCCAGTTTCTTTTCAGAAGTCTCCTATTGGGGTGGAGACAATTCATCTACTCATGGCATAGTTGGGGCCTCTTATTGACATAGACACTACTCAAAAAGATAGCAAGGTTTTTTGGTGGTTTGGGTTTATGCATTGTTTTTGTGATGGTCATTGCTAGAGCTATAGTTAATGTTGAATCTATTCTTGTTCTTGATCTTATAGAGGTGGTTGTAGTAGTAGAGTGCACTTTTTTGGAACCCTTGAGGGTGGGCACTTTTGTGACACCAGTTATTGTTGGGCCTTTAGAGATGGTTCCAAAGGCAAATAGTGTAGAGGTTTTGACTCTATGCCTATATTTTCTAGATAGAAGTTGTGTTTCAGTCAAATATTAGTGTGTGAGGGGTACTTGGCCTAGATTCCCGACTGAAAATCTTCCCTCCATGATGTGGTGGATTTCCCTCTTCATCTTTTGTCTAAAATTCCTTTCTATTCTTTCTAGTCTAGTTTTAGTTGTATATGTTGTTGTTAGGTTGTATTGGTTCAATTTTTGGAGGAAGTTATATTTAATTCTTCTACTTTGTGGTTCATTGTTGTCCCCATCCTTGGTTGTTCATGTTACAGTTCAAGGCATGTGTTCAAGTTTTTGGGGTTTCTTTCAAAACCTATTACTTTCTATTTGGGGTGGAATCCTTCTCTTGGTTTTCCTTTGTATAATTCAAGGGGCTTTTCCTAGGTTTTGAGTCCCATATCAAAACCCAAAAATTGAAAGAACATAATTAGAGTTAGGACACTTATTGCTTGTTGTTACAAGCTTTGGGAAAAATATTTTTGTTTGGTCAGTCTTACTCATTGTGAGACTCATGTTCTCCTTTTGGTGGTCTTTAATTATACCTTGGTGGGTGATCTATAAGAGTCATAGGACCACTATTGTGCTTACCTAATGCGAACTAATCTTGAATAAAATGGAGGTCCATCAATTTACCTCATAACCCTTAGAAGGGTCTAGCTTCCAATTGAATTCTCAAGTTCTTTGTTTCAAACTTTGAAATTATTGATTTTAAAATTATTTGACAACAATTCATATTGGGCTATTAAAAATATCCATCAAGTTGTCTAATGACCCTTAGAAGTGTATAATTCACAATTATAGTTTGGTAAACTCATTGGACAAAAATCCATATTGAGCTCAAAACCCAAATCCCTTACCTATCTCCCAAAATCAAACTTCACAATACATATATTCTTGAAATGTGTTAGCACCAACAAGGAAAGCTAAACGGAAAAAAAGAATGTAAAGAAAAAAGGATTTCTTCTTCAAAGGACCACCTCAAAGTGAGGATTTTACTTGAGATAATGGAAATAGTGCATCCACTAGTACAATTAGCATTCAGATTTGAAGGATTAAAGTATATATCCATTCTAAAAAAAATCATCATTATCAAGTGAATCCTTGTCTTCAATACCAAATAAGTAACCTTCATTAGATTGATCTTCAATTATTTCTATAAGAACGTCACTAGATTGGTTTCTACAAGCCCAATGCATGTGACCTTTTTTCTCACAACAAATTTGTTTAATCCTCTTGACCTTTTGATTATTACTTAGAGAATATAATACACTCTCCTATTGAGAATATACTTCTATATCTTCTATAATTGTTTTGTTTTCTTCTAATAGTTACCTAATGAGAGACCTTAAATTATTTATGTGACTTGCCATTGTGATTTTTTCTTCCATTTTGAACCTAAATAATTAAACGTTTAGGGAAAAAAAATTTATTAAGTGATTTTTCTTCAAATAGTTTATTCCAATTATCCTAAATTCTTAAAGATGATTTATCTAGATCTATATGTTGTAATTCAAAGCTAAAAAAAGACCAATAATAGCCTTAGCTTTATCATCTCTAGTATTCTTGTTAGCATAACTATTCCATTGGTTACTATATCTTTACATCCTTGTTATTTAGTTTGTGATGTCATTATTTTTTTTCTCTGGCAAAATGCACAAGCCTATAAAATGAAATGTTAGCGGTAAAGTCCATTCCTATACCCCGGGTCAGTGGAGTAGAAACTGGCACACAATATAAATGACCCCATGCCTTTTCCCACTACAAAGAGGAATTGAGCCTGTGACCTCGAGGGGTGCAAACCCCAAGCCCCGGCAAAATCTGCTACAAGTAGCATCTTCAAATGTTAGTGGTAAAGTCCATTCCTATACCCTGCATGAGCAGAGTAGGAACTGGCACACAATATACCTGACCCCATGCCTTTGCCCACTACAAAGCAGAGTCAAACTTGTGACCTCGAGAGATGCAAACAATGTCACTATTAAAGTGTAGCATTTTGTCTTATATATGTACATGCTATGATGGAATAATGGTGCAGATAATGCAAACAAACTAAATTTGCTCTATGTATAACAGAGGAAATAAGCATAATAAGAACAAAAATTAACAGCAATATTGGGTTACAATACCTTTCAAACTCTGTTCTTTATTCGATCATTAGAAACAGAGAATTATAAAGTTAAAATACTCACCCCTAAATTACCAACAAAAAAATAACTATCGATTTATCTCCTACGTGGGCTTAGAATAAACACCTAATTTAGATCCTAAATTGACTACTATGAAATAGCTAAGTCCTACATAAGCTATAATGCAAAAATAGTTACAATAGGTAAGACATTGTGCTAAGTCATTGTTGCATCATCCTCCACATATTTTAGAATTTTTGAACCTCCTTGTTTATAATCATAAAATAGAGTTGTCTTGCTATACTTAAGCAAATTAATCTTTGTAATCCAAGTGTTATATGAACATAGGAGACCTTTCCACTTAAAAAATATATATTTTGTAAGCTCTAGACCATGTATCCACCATTTTAGTATCCAACACTAGTTCAATCTACCCTCTTTTATTCTTTAGTATCATGTGTTTGGTCTAGTCATTGCTTCCCTTGCTACATTTTTCTTGATTTCACTGATCTTCATTTTTTTTTGCACAGTATGGGTGAAGATCACCTACATTAAAAATATGACTGATATATAACTCTTTAGGAAGATCAAGGACATAAGAATTATCATTTATCACCTTCTAAATTCTATAGGGACCAATTTTCTTAGGTTTCAACTTGTTATATGCACCTTGATGATGCCTCTATTTGCACAAATATTCCATCACCATTTCTCCTTCTTGGTAGACTTGTTGTTCCCTATGCATATCATTTTTTTTTATAAAGCTCATTGGTGAACCCACAATAGTGGGTTACACTTTTTTGCCAACTTTTACACTACAATGTTCATTTTCAGAAAAAACTTCAGATTCAAACACTTATTACTTCTAAAGCATAAGGAATTTGTAGATGATGTGCACTAGTGATTTGTGTCATTTTGTATGTAGATTATAAATTTTATTTTTTGATAATTTTTGCAATCAATTTGCTTCCAATTTTGTATCTCCCTCGAAAACTATTTTTTTTCAAAAAACAACATGTTAAAAGAGTGATACTCACTTTGTATAGCATAAACTTTTTTTTCTATAATAGATATGAATGTGATTCTTTCAAATTTGGTTTTGTAACATCCATATCTAGTGTTTTCAATTGGTTTTGTAGCATTATCTTTAATATTTCATATTTTATTAAGATTTGAAGTTGAGTTAAATGTAATTTTGACATATTTCCATTTGATATTACATAACATGTTGTATATGTTATGAGAATAATTTATTTTTTTGTTAGAAAGAGGACTTAAATACCTAGTGCAAAAATATTTTTCAAAATTTTTTGGTGACATTTACTATTTTTCCATAAGCATTGAACAAAGAAGTTCATGTTCGGTGAAAACCCTGCATTCATAAGAAATAAAATAGAAATATATTAAAAATCATATGATTTGGAAAGCTTATAATAAGGGTTAAATACTTAAAAAAATAAAACTTCTAAATGAATTCATTTGATCCCCCAAAAGCTAATGTAAATTTTTTTTTTTATTAGCATTTGATAGATGCAAAGGAGACTCCATTGCAAGTATGATTTAGAAGTAGATAGGCTCTATCCAAGAAATTTTGATCTAAGAGCCTTGGATCCAACTCTCTTCAATTAATTACTTCAAATGGGAACTCTTAAAGCTTAAATCATTATATTTTTTAAATAATGTATGATTTCAGCAAAAATCAGGATGTATAAAAATGTGGGAACCAACATTGTGAGTTCACCCTTGAACCTGGTCTACAATTTGTGCCTAACATGTTCATGTATCTCTTGAATATTTTGTATAAAATTTGTAGAATCTTGGTTGATTTATGGGTTTGTAGGCAGGTCTATCAAATCCAATGATCACATCATATGTCCCTAAAGGGGACACATAAAGGTATAGTTTTGTCTTAAGCTACGGAAATTATATTATTTCATCTTATGTCACTTCCTTAATTATCCTATCTCCATACTGAATCATTCATGATGTTTCCATATGATTAATCCTTAATGACATTTCTTTACAAATTCTAAGAAAATGAAACATTTTGACGATCTTGTATGAATTAAAATTGAAATTGATTATCCAAGGAGTGCACCTATAGTTTCTATTGGCACATTTCAGAATCTGGTCTATCAGGTCCTTACTACAGCAAGAATCCTTTGTTGAGGTCCGATTTGTGGTTGGTTTTTCATAATTTTTCCTTACATTCTTGGGCATTTTTTCGCATAGTGAATTTCCCCACACATAAAGAAACCTCCTAGAGGTCCTTGTTCTATTTTATTTGTAGGAGGTTTTTTCTTTACTTCTTGGAATCTTAGTGGGCTTATTAGCATATTAATGAATCTTTAGTTTTTTTTATTGAACTTTCCCCTATTAAATTTGCTTCCATTTCTCCTTACAATCTTGTTTGGTGGTGGTCTCCTTTCTGATGATTTGTTCATTTTGGTGGGGTTTCCCTTGAATTATTTCTCCCTCTTGAAGGATCGGTTCTTATTTTTATGAAAACCTTGTCTTTCTATTACCAAATATTGTAACTTCCTTTCCTATTTTGGCAATTTTATAACACTTTATTCATAGTCTCAGGCCCTTGCATGTCTACTCCTACTCCTATATTTTTTAGATTTCTCCAAAATAAATTTCCTAATTTGACTCTTCTCATCTCTTTAGTATACTGATACATACTTAAACAACTTAGTCAACATGTCCCAATATTTTTAACTATCATTGACCCTTGTTTGAAGTTGTGAAATTCTATCATCTTTTAATGAAAGAAAAAATGAGGAAGCCACCATTTTAAAAAATTCTTGATGAATCACATCCACATTAGGCTCTCCTTTGTGTAACTATATTGTTCTATGGTGTTGGTCAACCAACTTTCTACCTCTCTCGTGAGTTGATAGGATCCTTAATGGGCCTTAGTTATTTCATTGTAGTCCCTTTACTAAAAATATTTCTCAATTTGGAATAGCAAATTTTCTACCCATTCCTTTATTAGTTTCCCATCAAACTTGGTAGTTGTATCCTTCTTCAAACCCTTATCTCGTTCTAGGGTTGAAGATTCTTTATTAGGGACTTCATCCTATTGAAGGATGTCTTCTATGAAAGGACCTTCTAGTTTGGGCAACCCATTATTCTCCATGTTGTCTTTGCCATTCTTTAATACCTTGAGTTATTTTCTCTAAACAATTATCTTATCTTTTTGCCTAGTTAGCATTTTAATTATTGTCTCAATTCTAGCATTTACTCCTTCATGAGTTTGTTCCTCATTCTCCACATTTTCTACCCCCTATCCTTATTGTTCTTGGTTATTATCATCATTCCTTTCTGTATCTCTAGTGTGTCTTGTCCTAGGTCTCCTTTGAGCTTGTTGTTCATAATTGTTGGCATTTTGCCTTCATCAAGTGTTAACATGTGCACCCATTGTGCTAGCCATTTGAAATTCTTAGAATTCATATCTAACTTTTTAGTATGGGTTGAAGTGTAAAATTCAAAATAAAAATTTTAACCCAAACAACATTCCAAAAAATTTTATTTATATTTTTCATGTAAAAGTTTGTAGTAGGCCTAAGGCCTAGTTTTTTAACTAGGCTCTAATACCACATGTAATATCCATATGTAATATACCCCAAAATATCAACACATATTTTTTTGTGTTCTTAATTTACCTTTTAAGTTAATCTGTGTTAATTCATTGTATACTCGAGTATTCATCTATCCATAAAGTAAGATAGGCATGTCACACTCAAGTAGGGTGAGGCATCCATCCATGAAACAAGATGCGTAATATAATATTATGGCCAAGGACTTAAATAGAGACAGTCCATCACCCTATAACTATTCTCTTCTCAAGGCCAAAATTCCTACTAGAAATGCATTAAGGTCAATCTTTTTAGAAGAAGAGAGTATATCCAAATTGAATTCCATCTCACAATATTTTCCTATGGCCTATAGGAAAACAATTGATTCCTTGAGGATCTTTCCAAGTATACAATGAATACATTTTATCTTTACTTTATTTTAAATTGTTTTTTTGCCAATACCCCTAACTCAAATTATTTATCTTTATTAACATGTTACCTTACTAAAGCCCATCACAATGGCCTACATACTAAATACACCACATACAAATAGGGTCAAGGCCTATGTAGTTCTATTTAATAGGTAGGTTTGGTGTAAATTGTATGCCGGGTATGAAATACATTTTAGGGTCATTATCCCAAATAGTTTCTCTATGGTTTCTACCCACATATTGTAGCTTATAAACTAAAAAGGGTCCATAGTGGCCTCTTTCTTGTTTACCTAATTTCATCTAGATCCAAGTCCTATGATCACGTCACCCGTATACCAAAACAAAGGAACATATCATACAAATAAAATAATTTCAAATAATTTCACATATAAACCTTATTAGGGCTTTCTATGGTTTCAATATAATACATTGGTTCATTAAAAAGATAGATTATTGATCCAAATGGGGTTTCTTGCCCACTGGATTTTAACTCCACAATGTTCCTTATTACTCCCCAATGATTTATAGGGACAATGCCTCAGACACCACTGTTGCATATTTATTAAGTGATAGATGTAGTAGCTCAATAACAATTACATTAGCCATATGCATAAAATTGAGGCATCGTTGATACCGAATGCTGCTAAGTTTTTCTAAGTTTGTTTCTTTTTTTATTAATTTTACTGACCAACATAAAACAAAATGCAGGTAAACTTGTGTAAAATAAATTTTTCATTAGAGATAAATAAATAAATACAAGATTCAAATAGAAATGATGATATCAATTATTTCTATATCAATGCACATTCCAATAATTGAAAGATAAAACTAAAGATTGATAAATGAAGTTCATTATTTGTTAATTTGAAAGGAAGATAAATTAAATGAAAATCTAACTATTACTAACACTTCAAAAATATATTTTTATCTATTCTAATCATCTTTGTGAATTAAATTAAAATACTAAAGGAAAGATAGAGAATAATAGCATTTCATTTAATTTACTACAAGGATGATTAAAATAGAATGAGCATTTCAAAGTATTGATAAAGATATGTTTTGTTTGCATAAATATTCAAGGATATTTAAATTAAATACTTCATCCAAGAATCCCATTGGCCCAATTTGGGCCACATGATTCAACTTTTTAAAACTATTATGTAGCCAATCTTACGAAGGGTAGGAGAATGTTCTTGAATTAAATATTTTGAATATTTCCATCATTAACATACTATACATAGACCAAGTGTCATCTAGCACATTAATTTATGGACCAATTGTTTATGTTATACTCGACACTAAAGATCATGGAAAGGCAAAAATGACATCAATTTCTATTCATTCTTATCATTATGAAAAATATTAATCCCCTAGTTATTTAGATCAAATCTTCTTTTTGAATGAGTAATCAACTCCACTCTAGGATTTGCAAATAGCTATAAACCTTCACATGAGAGAAGAAATATTTTTCATCAGCTATGATAAATGTACTGAGATATATTGAGATGATAAATACATTCAATGAGCTTTGCTTAAATAGGTAAGAGCAGATAGAAAGAGTGGACAATGTTGAGATGTGTGTCTCAACCTAGAGGAAGTAGAACTCAACAATATCCACCTAGAGGCTAAAGTCCAAATAGGATGCAAGAATATCCATCTACTTAACTAATTATTCTACCTAAGTTAAACTTAAGTAAATAGTAAATAGTAAAACACTATTTACTCCAACACTCCCCCCCACTTTAAGTGTAACTTGGGGAGAATATTATGATGCAAGATGAGTCTTGGATACTATGCCATTTTAGGTACCTATATACAATGCAAATGCAATCTCTCACAAATGAAGAAAAGGAGAAAACCCCATGGGACAAAAATTCTCTCCAAAAGAGAGAAAATAAAACAAGATGCATGAATGGAGAATTTAATCACACCCTCCGAGGACTACATACATCATGTATATACAATCAAATATCCTCCCATAGGAAGGAAGAAAGGAGACTATACAACCCCCCCATGCTGAATAATCAGCTGCAAGAATAGTAAGTGTTTGAGGACAAAACAAGATTTAATTTCTATAAACAACATTTATCCCCTTGGGAAGAAGACAAACCCAGTATAAATGTAGGAATACTTCCCATTCTAGATAGGAATTAGTAGGAAGATGAATCCAAATGTATGATGTTGTTGTCTCAGAAATGTGCTCACGTGTTGCCAAGACCTTGGAAGATAATGCCACACACCAATTAGGTACACACCAAATCATAATAGGAGGTGACAAGCAAGGAATCATTGGAAACTGATCTTGAGCAAGATGCAAAGATGAAGATGAAGTGACAATGATTGCATCACAACTATCATCAAATATGAGAGACAAACTCTCAAATGTGTCTCTCAAATTTGTAATGTGATATTTTACAAACAAAGAACCAATGTCTAGCAAGTAGGAATTCCAATCATGAAGACAATGATAATCCTACCAAGTAGAAATGATGGAAATCTTAAGTGAAAGCTGATCAACTATCTAAAATGAAGAATCAGGAACCTCTGAAGTATCTGCAACCTCCAAAGGGTCAAAATCATGGGCAATCATCTTTGAAGAATGAAGAGGCACATGAGAATCAAAAAGAGGAGCATCAAGATATGGTGGAGAATGGTCTCCGTATAACTCTCGAATGTGAGTCCAAAGAGCACGCAGACACTCAAAATGAATAACTGACTCTAAAATGTCATAATCGACATTTTAAAAAATAACTCTAAAACTTGAGCCCTAAAACCTTTCGAGATACTATGCTCACAAGGTTTGCCTAGACATGGAACTTTATTATACAAATATGACAATAACATAAGTTCATTCAAATGAATGATTATAAAATCGCTCCATTACTTGTAATTCCCCCTCTCCAAGACAAAACAAAAACCCATACTAACTATAATTCGTCAAAACATCCCGAGATATGCCATCACAAGCAATATAGACTATCCAGAAAAATAATAGCTTATAAGGCTAAAAATGCAACAAAAAACTAAATTGTTGCAAAATACGGGCCCAACACAACATATATGCATCTGCTTAGCAATAAATAATCCAGCGACAAAGAAATCAACGAAGATCTCGGCCAAAGAAAGGCAAAAACTGCTAAATGGAGATACCAGCGATCCAATAAAGGAACCAGCGAACAGGATGATGCGTGTCTCCACAAAGATCTGCAAGTTTTTAATACACCATTGACAAATATTAAATGAAAGGTCGATGTGAATGGGTCATGATGCAAAAGGCTCACACTATAAAGTACGCCGAACAATGCATTAAGTGCACGAGCTCCCAAAAGTTGGGTAGGGCGCCAAATTGAATGCCTGAATAGGCCTTCAAACGCTCATCTCAACGGATCTTTAGCGAATGGTGCCGATAAAGACACTGTCTAAAGATCACAAAAGAAACCTCCTGAGCAAGGAAAAAACACGAGTTTAGAAGGGCCGGCACAATAAAAACGCCTCCATAAATAAGGAAATAAGCTTCATGTAAGTGCTGCCAAAGTAAAAAATTGCATCAACCAACATTCAAGGGATATGATAAAAATACATGGGCCGGTGTTCAACCAACCAAAATTGCATAAAGAACCTCAGCCAAAATACATGGGCCTGTGTTCAAACAACAAAGCCGCATGCAATACATATGCTACAGATATATTGAGATGATAAATACATCCAATGAGCTCTGCTTAAATAGGCAAGAGCAGATAGAAAGAGTGTATAAGGTTGAGAGGTGTGTCTCAAACTGAAGGAAGCCGAGTTCAAGTAGAACTCAACAATATCTACCTGGAAGTTAGAGTCCAAATAGGACTCAACAATATCCATCTACTTAATTAATTATTTTACCTAAATTGAACTTTAACAAATAGTAAATAGTAAAACACTATTTAATCTAACACTTTTCAAATAAAAAGGATAATTTTATGAACAATGAGAGGTAATTAAATTTCCTTTGAATGGCATGAACTAAATCTTATAAGTAATGCCTTTAATTGTTTGATTGCATTTTTTAAGGGGGACTTATTCATGAGGTCTAGTGGCATGAACCTTTATCAAATTTAGGCAATTGTGTTTATTTAGAAATATAATAGACATATTATTCATAGTGTTCATGACATACATAAATTTATTGTTGCTGATTCAAGTGTTATTATAATATCATTGTATGTTCTAGTCTCTGTTGTCACGAAGGATTGCACTTGAGATGCTAGGTGTGAAACCAAGCAATCCTATGAAACATGGAAACACCTTCTAACCTGTGGGTTGCTCAAAGAAAAGGTGAATCTCCGGGCTACGTGTCGGCTTCCCTTGAATCTCTCCTAAAAAACTAAATTACTAATGTGGAAAAGAGTGAGAGAATGAACTGAAAATACTGAAATTTGCAACTAAACTAGGAGGTGATACACCAAAATTGTAATGGTAATAGCCTAAAACTCACAAAAATATGATAGAACTTCACCCACACAAAGTAATTTTAATCTCCAAACACATAAATATTTTCTAGGAAGGCCCAGGAGAATGTAAACTTGGAAAGAAAACTAGTTTCACAACCAAATTGACAAAATACCTCTTTTACACAACCTAAAACCTATGATTATACGAAAAATGGAAGATACATGTACATAAAAGAGACTAAAATTGAAAGGTTTTAAATTAAAACATAGTAAATTTCTATCAATTCTGCAAATGAACATGCACAATTACCAAGACAAAAATATGAAACTCTAAAATATGAAAGGAAATGTACTATAAAACTGAAATACTAAAGTGTTGATACAATGTTTTTTTTGCAAAAGTGTGTATGCAAAAAAGAAAGAACCAGAGGGAAAAAGAGAGAGAGAATATATAGAACCCATCATGTACATCTCCTTCATAAAAGCCCTAATAGAAAAAATTGCATGAGAAAAAGCTTTGAGTGAATTTTCCCAAAATAGCTTAAAAAGCTCATGTGTAACCCTACCAAAAATAGCCTCATATGCTCAAAATAGGACTCCAACTGCAATTGCATGAAAAGAACCCCTATGCTAAAAAAGTATAACTGCTAATCTCACCAAAAATAACTCTGAATTGAAAACATCCCCCTTAGCTGAAACTACATGATAGTACTGCTAAAAAAAGCTCATGAAAGCAAAAAGCACTCTCTGTCTGAAAACTGCATGAACCTGGAAGCCTAAAATAGTTCTGAACTGAAAAAAGTACTCCTCTATTCAAACTGCATGATAACTGCCAAAAATAGCATCCCCAAGAAAAGCCAACTACCTCTAAAAAAATTCCATGCCCTCTGCCAAATATAGTTTGAGAAAAGAAAACAAACCCTCTTCTTCATAGTACTCTGCATGTATATGATAAGGTCGCTTTTGCTTTGTCTTTAAAATAATTTAATTTAACACTTATTAAAACATTAATTAATTGAATTGTTTTAAGAAATATTAAATTAAATTACTAATTGCATGAAGATTAATTCCTTTTTATAACTTAATATAAATAAGAAATTACAAAGAAAATATAATTTTTTTTTAATCAAATATTGACCCTTTGAATGAGCGTTCTAAACCTAGGACTTAAGTTTAATGACTTTAAAAAGTCATTAACCCCGTACAAATAAAAGGATGTATGATTTCTTTAATAAAAACAAATATAAAAAAAAGTGCATGAGAAAACTAGGGCACTATAATAAGGAATATCTCAAACCCTAAAATCCTTATTCTCTTCGTTTTGCATTCTCTGTTCTGCTTGGAGAAGACTGTTCTTAGCCGACATACACTTATTACTTTGCTCAAAATGGAGACTGGACTAGGGATTGATGACTTGATATTTGGACATTCTTCGCATGCTTGGTGTCATGGTATGCAAATGGTTCTCTCGTTCAAGCCGCTTTCTGCCTATAACGTTCTCTATCTCATTCATTTTCCCTTGTTCGAACTAAGGTTTCTCTGAGACTTTTCTACACTCTGTCTCTTTTGAGGAAGGTTCTCATGCATGAAAACATGGTATGAGCTTTTACCCTTTCTCTGTCACTATCTTTAGAAAGAAAAGAAAAAAAAAAAACAAGATCTGTTTTTTTTTAAACGCATAATATCTAGGGTTTAACTGGGAAGCTTTCTTCATACATGCACAATTTAATAAAAAGGCTTACTAAATATCTCTGTGATTATGATTATGTAAAACCATAGATATTTTTATGTTAATAAAAAAAAAAAAACTGTATGTCATTGTATGCCGCTAGATTCTTCCTTTTTCTACTCTGCTAACTACTCATGAAGGTTTTGGCTGCTCGACTTCATACTCTTTGAGAAAGATTTCGCTGATTAATTCATTTACATGCAATGGTTTGCTATCCTTACTGTAGCTGCTATCTTTAGAAGAGTTCTCTACCGTAGCAAGAGACTTAATGAAATTTGTGCATATGGGCAATAAGCTTTTCAAAGATCGAACCCACTTTTAATGTCCTGTATGACGTGATCTTGCTTCTATATTACTATTGACTCTTTTATGCCATAGATACACTTTATAAATCTGATATTCTTGACTGTCATAGACAGTGGTATTTCTGTCATGGTAAAGGACATTCATTGTTGTACATTGTTCACTGTCCTTTGGAGATGACCCAATCTCTGTTAAAAAGACACATACATCTAAGACTGTCTTAGTTTGTATTCTTTTGAGGTTATTGGCATGATCATACTTTATGGTCTGCAAGATATTCTCAAGATACTATTATCTTTACTGTATCAAATGGCTGATAACTGATATTGAAGTTAATCCTTGACTGTAGCATATCTTATCATGAATGATCATTTCTATTGTAGTGTGAATTCATTGTGTAACAACTGTGATGAGATGCTACACAGTTCTATATTGTATTTCTTGTACAATGAATGTACAGTTTGTTAATGGATATTATCCTCTGTATCCCTGTAGTAGACTTTTATATACTATCATTTGTGCACATGGTGATGGCTACTCTATTAATCATGGTTGTTATGATTTCTTGGTGTACATTTTGAAACTTGCACCAATGTTAATGTATCACTATACCTGTAACTATTATTATTCTTTTCATCATTGTTTGAGAGGATTTTTCTTTACGCCTATGACTGTTTCTTATATTATAAGCTTGCCCACGTTGACTAACTTGTAATTATGTTCCTTCATGTAATGCTAATGACTATGTTAATCTTTTATGAAAGGATGATTGCATTTATACATGTATCATAGATTTTCTCAAGTTAATCAAACAAGAATCATCAATCCACAATCATTTTTGTATATGATGCTCGTTGCTCTAAGGCTTTGTTATGTCCTTATGTCTTTACCACTTTGGTACTGTATTCTTACCTTCAATCCATCAAAATTGTGATACTCTTATATGAATGTTACTATGATATCCATGATGTCAGTCTTCAATGGCTACCCTGTATCTTTAACATTTTTTTTTAGTCTTGTAAACACATCAACCCTTTTCTGATAGATAGAGGTTTATTTTTCACAAATTTGACAATTATCTCTGAGGGTTTTCTATCTATATGAATTTTGATAACATAATCAATTATTTAAAATCTGATACAGTATGACTTAGAACTACTCATCTATATTCCTTGTTGTCTTTGAGTCCTTGGTTGTTTTAACCTTTATACTTATGACTACTACTATAACCCTTTAGTCTGTTTATTGCATAGTGATTTTTTTTTATGATGAGTGCACTGTGACTAATAAACTTGATGATTAGATATCACTGTAAAACCATTTAGTGTCTTTACTGTAAAACCCCCTTTTGCTATTGAGACTTATTGTGGCTCAAGATACCATGTATTGGTCATTATGGTTGTTTGAGAGGATTTTATATATTGAACTATTCTTCATAGTTACTATCTCTTGTGATTATAACTGCTCTTATTGTCTTGTTCATAATGCTGCTCTTTGGTTTTCCTGTAACTATCATGATAGACTGTCACTATTATTTATATGACATCTGTGAAGAGCTCCTTCCTGTGTAATATCATTGTCTTCAGATTCTAGATCTCTATCTCATGATTGCTCACTGGGCACCTGCAAATTATGAATATTGATCTTGACAAAGATTGTAAACAATCTCACTGATACTTTTGTTTTTGAATATGGGAAAACAGGTTTTGATGGGCCCCTAAAACCCAGTACAGTCAGAAAATCAAAAGATAAACATTACAACATAGCTAAACAAAAAGACAACAAACAAAGGAAAGATAGTTGGCAAACCAAACACCAGCAAACATGAGAACGCAAATTATAGACCAAAAAAGACCGACAGAAGCATAGGCTTAGGTTAATGTTTGAAGAATTTTTGCCGCTTTTAGCTCCATATGTTCCATATTTTCCACTGCCCGCTTAATATCCTCGATTTCCTTATTGTGGCTTTGCATCCTTTTAGTTATTTCTCTCATTCTTCTCCCAAGTCTTGTGTCCCTATCATCTGGGGTGTCATCCTTAACATCAATAATGCCCACCGCGACCCTATCCCCTCACTGATACTTTTGTTATAGATGTTAAGTTTGATAGTTGTGGCTTCAATATCTTTCTTATCTGAAAATTGATACTTATTCCCACTATAACTCATTATATAATCTTTTATGTGTACTATGCCTGCTACAAACTTGCAATCATGGCTTCATGTTGTTATTTAATTATTGTATCACTAATGATGAATATTTCTAATCACATAACAAAAGGCTAACTACATAGCGATTGTTCCTTCATGGTATATATCTGCTTACTCATCATCTATATAGGTTGTTGACTGTCTTTATGACTGTAGTTTTCTCATACCTGGGCTTTCATCAATGTGCTTTGTGTATTATGATTACTTTTAACTCCCTTTTCAAAACTTAAATCCTCCACACTATGGCTTTGTGTTCTTTTGATATACCCTATTTATGCTGCACTATATGACTTCTCTTTGCACGATGCTTCACCAATAGTCAATAACCTTTATCATGATTGTAAATTTTTATGCTTCTCTGTGGATCAGTTCACTATGGCTAAAGTGTATGATGACTTCTCATGGTTGTGTGAATATATAATTGTAGCACTGTTTTATCTTCTCTGAGGTAGCTTAGTTTATCACTGTTGTTCCTTGTCTCATACATAAGATATCTTATCATTATTAATGCCCCCTTGTAGGCTGCAAGCTGGACTGCAAGAATGAGCTATTGTAAAATATTTGTGAATGACCATCTCTGCTTATTGGAATCTCTTTGGACATGCCCTATGATGGAACAATTTCTTAAGGGTTTTGTGTCTTGCATAGGACATTGTGGTTTGCATTCACTATTATCCATTGTCACTTCATATTACTTTTGCTTGGTTGTGATTGGTTAAGGCACTGCCCTCATTATAGTATGGCTGATTATAAGGTTTATGCTTCTCTTTGTATATTGTATTTGAGATTATCAATAACTGATTGATCATCATCTATCATTTGGAGTTTGATAATGTCCCTAATTGACTATAACTTGATAGTAAATGTGTCATTGTATTAGATTCACATCATAAACCTTATCAACAGGTTTGCAAAGCTATCATTGTAAGCCTACTTTTTCTGTTCCACATTATTGAAAATTGCTTCTTTATTCATTGCCCTTACATGACTATATATGAGAAATCTCTCACATTTTATTACATGTTTGTGAGTATAATTTGATCACTATTTTATTGAGTTTTAAATCTACAACTTTGCCTTTATACCCCGTGGCTGACTTTGGGGTACTGGCCTTCAAATTGAAAGCATGGACTACCACCTTGATTGAGAAATACACCCATGGATGAATGTTTCTTGAATTATGTACCATACATGATAGCTGATTTATACTATTAAAACCCCATTCATCTGTCCTTTTGATTTTGAATGTACTTTCCTTATTTTTGAGACTGTTCTTTTTATAAACTGTTCAATACAAATCTCTCCAACTAACAGTAAACTAGTTCATTGGATCTATCATGACGTTGTGCTTAGTGTTATAAATCTGATTACTCTTTTGATGTACATCTGCCTTCTATATTGTCTTAACTTAGTAAGGTGGAAGGTATTTGTGCAGATGAAAAGAGGTCGGGGTTTTTGGTCTTTACATGATTAGCTATCACAACTAAAGTATTGGGATTCAAATCTAACTTTCCTTGATGTTCTACTTTTATGAAACTGATAGATTTTGTTATTTTGTGACAGTTACTTGTGCTAAAGACCAAAAATCCTCCCTCCTCATTGATTCACATAGTCACCTTTTCCTTTATGATGGATATGACTTTATCTCTCTTAATTTCCTTGTAAAATATTGTCACTTCTGACAACTGTTGCTCATGAATACTATTTTTATTCACATAATGGCTCTAGTTAGCTATTTTTATTGAAGGTAATCATGTTCATTGTTGTATATACTACCACTAGATGGCAGTTTTATACTATCATTGAGTGATAGCATATGGGACTATGAATATGATTGTACCCTATATCTAGCAGCTGGTTAGTGTCACTGTGTGACTAGTGACATGTACGCGGATCTCAACCCCTTTGAGAGCCCATTTTAACCCACATACATGATGAATATGAAATGAAAACCTAAATCTACATATGAAGAAAACAAATTAGATAAAAATATGTTTCTCACTGATATGTCATGGCATCTTTTCTGCATTGATCTTCTCTATTGTGAAATCTGATTATAGTAGTGTAGGCATACTAAGAGCAGCATATTGTATGTAGGAATGAAAGGAATAACCCAGAGCTCTAACCAAATTATTTCTCTCTTTGTTTCAGGTCATCTCATGGAGCGGACAATGGGATGCTTGGATCAACGAAGCTGACTAGAAGACCCTTCTATAGAACTCATCAACCTATTCAGGAAATGATGGGTTCTTTCTTTCCCTTCTTCCTACATTCTTCTGTTCCTTTTGTGTTTTCATTTCTATGATCAGTGTGATCTTTTCTCCACTATTCCCATAGCTTGTGTGGGATCTTGTAGATAGTTCATTCTTTATAAATAAAAATGTATTACATGCAGATGTTTTATTCATGTATATCTTTCTTAACTAAAACATTGCACATTGGAATGAGATATTTGTATGGTATACATGTTTATTTAATAAAGATAGCAAAGTTTTGGAAAACAATTTGTGTACCTTTTCTTTGCAATACATAAGAACTATTATAGGTCACCAAATTTTTTTAGGTGTGATAAAATCTTGGTAACAGTCTCCAAGAGATACTTTTCTATACATTATTTATCATTCAAGGTTAGTTTCAAACATTTTAATTATAGGGATTATAAATTATACTTGACTTATAAGGTATCTACTAGTCATTTGAATCTTTTCATTTTCCTATCAAGAAAAGAATTATCTAATCTTTGTCCATAATTTGGGTAAGGGAGGGGAAATAAATTTTGGAATTAGTTTTTATTCGTTTTTCCATTATGTAAGGGAAACAAGTTATTTTTTTTCCCTATTATTTCTTGTCTAAATGTTCTAGGTTGGGATTGTAATAATGAGATTACACACAAAAATTTGTTGCACTAAAATATCACTAAATATATTTGTAAAAAATAAAAATTAATTATGTTGATTCATTATAACAAATAATGGTTATCATTTTACATCTATATAAGTTTTGATATTTTGTTACTTCTGACAAGATTCTCTTCTATTCAATGAATAATTCTAGATTTATAACATGTCCTATAAAATTGAGTAGTTTATATTTATGGAGATGGAACCTATTTTACTCTTCTAGATCCTTCTAATATCATTTCAAAGGGAAGTAGAATTTATTAATTTAAGCCAACATAAGATCAATTTTTTTTCTTAGGCAACGTGTAAATGCATAATTTATATTACTAAGTGGAAAACATAAGGTCAATGTTATTAATTGTACTCTTGGTGAACCTATTTGATTAGTTCTTTGTAATAAGGAAGTTGGGCTCTAAAATTAGATTTATAAAACTTAATGTAAAGATTTTGAAGGTAAGTGAGCCTATACACTTCAACATTGTGGTTAATATTCATAATGGTATTATGATGAAGTATTTTAAAATGAAGCAAGTATGTAACAATGATTATGCATCGTCATAACTTGAAGTATATTTAATACTACAACCCTAATTTATTCTTTTACAGTTCTTTGTATCTTCCTTTTTGTTTGCACATTGTTTTAGATAAGACATTGTATATTGAGATTAATTATTCTGTGTTATGTAGTAAAAAAGAAAGAAGCCAAGGAAAATGTTGTTTAGTTTGAGAGTCTAAGATAATATTTTCTATTGGTGTAATGTATGTGCACTCTGGGATATGGTGGTAAGGTTTCGTTAGCTTTTTGAACATAAGCTATTGAATCTTCTAAGTTCGAATGCTTGACAAGCTCATTCTCAAAATTAATTATAACTTTACATTTTCTAGATCTAACCTACATTCAAGAGGCAAACTAAGACTGTGGGACAGATTTACATGGATGTAAGGTAACAATTTTTCCATATCTAAAGTGTTATTTTTCCAAAGATTCATTTCAGATATTATTTCTACATACTGACC
The DNA here is from genome assembly GCF_030272615.1 of Cryptomeria japonica. NCBI lineage: Eukaryota > Viridiplantae > Streptophyta > Pinopsida > Cupressales > Cupressaceae > Cryptomeria > Cryptomeria japonica. The sequence continues at coordinate 128,405,416 of NC_081405.1, read as the reverse complement.
AAATGTGCTCAAGCTTTAGAGACCTATACATGACATAGAAGGTGACTCATAATTTATTTAAGGTAGAACTATCCTAACCATATATTGGTAATATAATTTAGAAACAAAAATATGAGCTCTCTCATAAATGAAGTCACTAAAAGCAAGATTCATCCTCACAAGGAAGCATACTGGTCACGATACATACCAGGAATAGACAAGAATCTGAAAGTGAATACTCCTATGACCTCCCTCTTACTCTCGCCAATTCTCCTTGAATGATTGAATATACATTCCTCTACGGACACAGTGAATAGCCAGATTCCTCTTTTCTGTCAAGACTGTTAGTTTAAAAATGAGTAGAGAAAACACATAATAATGAACAGAAAACAACTGAAAGAATAATAGACACAACAAAGTTCTCAAGGCACAAGATTAACGTGGTTCACCACTAAGTGGCTACGCCCACCAAAAACGCAGGGAGAATTCTTATTAACCAATATCCAATGACACAGGACATACATGACTGCACTCAGTCATTTATATAGACATCTCAGATATGAAATGAAGAGTCTTCTAGGGAAGACAAACAACCATGTGACTGTTGGGCTTCATATACCCAACAATCTCCCATGTGAAGTCCAACTAGCACAGCCTATAACATTCCCTACATCTCCAATTCCAAGGCTCGTACTACAACCAACTCTTGAGAAGATTTTAATATCGCCAAACTCCGTTCATGAACAATGCGAATTAATCTTCTCCAAGTCAGATCAAAGTTAAAAACATATTCTCTAACTACTTCATTTGGTAATCCATAATCAGGAACACTACTATCTGATGATGCATAATACACTCCTCCATCAGAGTCTCTTGCTCTTGTGCTCCCCCATAACAGAATATCTAGATCACCATTATCATATTTTAATTCCTGAATATAAAACTTTCATATAGGAGTGAATAGCCTACAAACATCACTCCCAATTCTCACGATTGCCTCACTAAATGAATTTGTTGTCTTTTGTGCAGAAACTTGTGCAATACTTGCAATCAATGCATTCCACTCTGCCTCCACTACTACAATCCGCAATAATAAATCATCACTTTTGCAATCTGCTTGTTCTTCTTCAGGGTCATCCTCATTCGCTAGATTCAAGACTACATCCTCCTCACCCCGGGGGGCATCCTCCTCATCTTGGAAGGGAAACAAAATAGTCTCTTCTTCAAATAGCGAATACAACAAACCCTCTTCTTCTTCAACCAAAGTCTCCTCCTTTTTCCAGCCATCCCACCAATTACATTTGGTTTCAACCTCCACTTGGACATCACTCTCTACCAAGTCTAGACTTCCAAGAAATTTTTTGATGACTGATTCGGCCTCATCATCTGAAACTTTAGCCTATTTATTGATAACATAAAAGCACCCAACTCTAGGATCAGTTATCCAATCGGATCCCATCTTTGCTCAAGCCAATTGTGGCTCTGATACCAATTGTTAGTTTAAAAACGAGCAGAGAAAACACATAATAATTAACAGAAAATAGCAGAAAGAATAATAGACACAACAAAGAACTCAAGACACAATATTAATGTCGTTCACCACTAAGTGGCTACGTCCACCAGAAACGTAGGGAGAATTCTTATTAACCAATATCCAGTGACACAGGACATACATGACTACACTCAGTCATTTATATAGACATCTTAGATATGAAATGAAGAGTCTTCTGGAGAAGACAAACAACCATGTGACTGTTGGGCTTCATATACCCAACAAAGACAACTTCAATCTTTATTTGTCACTTTCATATATGTTTTTTCTTTAATCATAATTATAAAATTATTAAATTTATAGAATTTAAAATAATAAGTGAAAATAAAAATGTATGTTTATAACAATTCAATTTAAGGAGGTTGTGACACCCACCATTAGAATGCTTTTCATGTTTATTCAATTTTGAAGTGTTATTGGTTCTTCTTTGTATAACTACAAATTAAAAATCAATAATATTTTCTGATTATATAAGTTAATACCAAATATATGTATTCTTTAATACTGGTTTCCTTGTAAGATTTATTTATAGAAAAAATTGAAAAATTCAGAAAATTCTTTTTCCGAATAATACAAAAATTCTAAAAGATTATGTCAGATACCAAATAAACTATCTTGAATCCAGTAACATTAAAAGTCTTCTATTGTATTAACTATTATATACCTTTGAGAAGGGCTTAAATAGAAGACACATTGACTATTACAAATTGTTTACTAGTTAGAGGCCAATGAATCAAATCCTATGACCTTAGCACCTCCTTGACTCTAGCTAACATTACAGAGAAGAAAGAGATTTATAATAACTAGTAACCAAAATTAGAAGTCTAATAAATTGAAATGGTACAAACAAATCAATAAAGATATTTAAATCTAGAATATAAAATTTAACAATTTAAATTATATGTTCTTAAAATATGTCCAAATATAAATTTATTTAAAAAAATTAAATTTATAATAAATAGTAAAAAGATCTTGAAACAAAACAAAACAAAATGAAATACTACAAACAAATCAATGAAAATGTTAGATACTAGAACCTAAGTCCTAACTTAAATAAAGGTAATAGAAAATAACAGAGTTATTCAAACAATAATATCCTAGGTCTCAATGAAAACAAAATAATGTGAGACACTAAATACTAATTAATGTACTAGAATCGAGATAACTGAGAAATTCAAACAGAAAAATCCTATGCCTTAAAGAATCCTTCCAAACACGTTAAGCATTCACGTACAGGTGTTCCATTCTACGTTCTTCTGGTGTCTCCTCATCCACACCTAGCTCCCTTCATTTGTTTCCGTTGCTTCAAGCATTGGAATTGGTAAGATAACTTCTTCCAACTTATTCAACTACATTACCATGGTTTCAAATGAATCCTTGGAGATCCACTTGTGGTCAATGGACAGAAGGCGTGGCAAACATTTGTATATGAACAATCGTTTTTAATAAATCTCTAGAGTTAAGAAGGAAACAGTTCAACAGAACCAGATCGTAAGGGATCTGTCACATCCAAAGTTTTACAAACAAGACGGCTGTAATAAGGGAACAGACCTCCGTACGGTTTAAAGACAGTGGCTCCAAGGAACAAAGACAGCCGATGATTGTAATTGAGCACATATCTAAGTCTGCTCTACCAATCCCTTTAAAATTGCAGCGTCTTCTGTTAACGGTTTCTGGGGTTTATTTACTAACCGAAATGTACAAGTTGTAAAATCTACATCTGAACCTGCAAGCGGAGTGTAGATCTAGTTGGAAAAGAAAGAAAACTTGAAAAACAGAGAATAATAGAGCAGCTGAAGAATAAAATGAAATTCTGTTTTAATCCTTGACAAATCTGTATGAATTACAAAATATATATAATCGTAGGAGCATAAATGATTGTGGACGAGGCAGACTTAAAATTGCACACTTCTCCTTCGTAAGCTTAAATGCAAACAAGCATGAAACATCTTTTTCTCTATAATGCATGGCAAGGACGAGAAGTTAAAAGTACAAAAAGTTAATAAAAAATTAGAAGTGTGTTAACATCCTCCTTAAGTTTAACTAAGGAGAGATAAATCTAATAAAAGGAAAGAGGAAAATCGGAAAAATCTAGTGGAAACAAAAACCCCATCAAAATTTATACTAAAATTCTGCATTAAGTAATATGCTAAAATTTATACTAAAATTCTGCATTCGGTAATATGCTATAGTGTCTTTTAGCTCAAGGTGGTCTCGCAGAAAGTGAAGATGAAAAGAAATGGCATGGAAGGACCAAGCATCCCCCACAATGTGTAGTCCTCACTTTCCTCACTTTCCAGTCCTCACTTTAGGAAGAAACAAAATCAAAAGTGTATGCAAGATATCTTACCAGTTCTAAAATGAATATTTAAGAAGAAAACTCAATATAAATGATATCTTTGAACTTTGAAAAATAGAGCAGCTGAAGAATAAAATGAAATTCTGTACTAATCATTGACAAATCTTTATGAATTACAAAATATATATACCCGTAGGAGCTGAAATTACGGTGGAAGAGGCAGAGTTAAAACTGCACGCGTCTCCTCCATTAGCTTAAATGCAAACAAGCATGCAACATCTTCTTCTCCGTAATGCACGGCTAAGACAAGAAGTTAACAAGAAGTTGAATTGCACTAACATAAGTTACCAGTGATACGCAGAATAACAACAGATGAAACTTGTAATATGGAACATAAATCTTATCATAACCAACTAATTTGCATAATCTAAATGCTTATTCTGACATTAAAACCATGTTGAAGTAAACTTTTAAGTGATAATGATGTAAATCCTTTTACATTGAAGAAGATTTCAACTCAATACTTTATAACGTAACATTTGCCATTAAACTAAATGTCAACAAATAATGATGTAGATCTACTAGCGCTAATAAATATTATGTCTACCTTCACACACAATATGGACGTTGGAAACGAAAGACATGCTGAAATGGCTCGAAGTTGAAACAACTATCGTATATAGGAGATAGCAGTATCATAACAAATATTGTAGCTATGGAAAGCTGTCGGTGCTACTGTAAACACGATAAACTACAGATTAAGCCTGGGTTCTGCCTGCTCCTCGGTTCGATCCTCAGCCAAGCTTTCCACTCCACTCTGTCCTGTCACGGAAAACACCATCAAATTTCTGTTCTTGCAGGCATTCAACAAAAAGTACCCCAAAACACCAACAACTGTGACGGAAATACTGATTATGTAGACAGCCAAGTTAGCCAGAGTCATGATAAAGATGAGAAGCGCCACGGGCGCGGCGACTATGACAATCAAGCAGGGTATTTTGACAGGCACCCTAAATGGCCTGCTCAGAGCGGGAAACTTGTGCCTCAGCCACAGAAACGAAGCAAATTCCAGCAGCATCCCACAAGAGAAAATTGGCGGCCCACATGATGGTAGTGAAGTTAACGAATGATAGTAGCAATGTGCCCCCGGCGGAGACGAGGATACCCAAGAAGGGTGTGTTGTAAACGGAGCGCCTGGCCATGAAAGCGGGCAAAAGCCCTACTTCCGCCATGCCCAAAAGCTGAAAAGAGGCGCTGCTCAACTGGGCTTCAAACATCCCCACTGTGGACAACAGTGAACCCACTTCGATCCAGTATTTTAACCACGCTCCGGCAATGTGCCCGGCTGCCTCAGCCAGGTACCCATCAGTCCACAGCTCTCTCTTAAGCTCCAGGGCTCCTGTGATTGCCAGCAGGGGTAAGATATAACCCACGCAGGACAAGAGCCCGTAGTAGAAGAGCGCCCGTGGGAAAGTTCTCTGCGGGTGATCCATCTCCCCTGCGAAAGTGCTCGCGTTGTACCAGAAATTCAGGTTCCAGAAGAGTGTGTTGAAGTAGAGTGACCAGTTTGTGTCACCCTTGGCTCCAACCATCCACCTTGAGGGCTTCAGCTTTGGAATCGAGAAGAAAAACATGAGAAAGAAGGGCATAAGTGAGATCATCCCCAGAATAACCGCAGTCCAGCCAACTATGGTGAGACCACTGAAGTTAAAATAGCTCAACACCACCGTGCACACTGAAATTCCCACGATTCGCATGGGGCCATGCCTGAAAGCTGGGATGATGATCTTTAGGTAGTCCAGACATAAGGCCACTATGGCGGCATTGTTGATTACTCTGCCTACCCATTTCCACCATCCCATGATAAATCCCCAGAAGGGTCCGAACTCATTCCACGCCCAAACAACGTACCCACCGTTGCCCGGGTACGTGGTCGCCAGTTCTGCCGTCAACAGGGCCTCTGGTATACTCCAAACGAACGGGAAAAGTATGAAGCCCAACAATGCTAGAAGTGGTCCCGCTGCTTCTACGGCTGTTTCTTCGCCGAAGGCGCCGCCGGAGACTTCGAAGTAGATGAGGAATATCAAGGGGAAGAACTTTAGCTTGTTGGATTTCGAAGAAGCTATGTGTTGGGTTTCTCCCGTTTTGGTGTCTGATCCTATTTCCATTCCAAAAGCTAGTGCTCCTTCTTCAACCCCTCCTCGTGCATTTGTTTGAGGAGACAGAGCCATTGATCACACTTGTAATGAGGTAAGGGAAACAATGACTTCAAGAGCATATAAAAATTGACGTTTCGGAGGTTTCCTTGATCCACTGGGCATTACAGTGACAAAGGTAAGACTTTGCTTGTTTGATCTTCTATCCAAGTGTCGCTGTAATTTATAACTTTGAGAGCGTGATTTAGAATGTGGATAATATGGGGTGGTCCCAAGTGTCATGGGGCTAGACCGACCTGCTGCCCAAACAAGCTTTTTCCTTCCAAAGGAGGTCCAACCTCATGCGGCATTGGTAAACCTTACTCACGACTTCCACTGCGGACAAGTCTTTTCTTGCTCCCAGACTATGCCATCCCTTTTCAAGTGTCCACCACCTGACCACATTAACACACACACATGCAGAATAGAAGTGCATGCCAACCCTCTCATGGGTTTCCTTCATCCTGATGCTCCTAGCACTCCCTTCAAGTCCCTGACTCTACTCTAGCACTGTCTTGTCACACCAACCTTGCACCCTTGGTACAAGCTTATAGGTCTCCTCGATGCCTTCATCTTCGGAGTCCCCCATAAGACCCTGACTACTAAAACTGACCCATCCGGAACTCCTTAAGTCCTCCGGCTCCAACTCTGCACACTCCCTGAGCATGCCCAGTACTCCCACAGCACTGGCGCCCCATGTTGGCCTCCCTCAGCTCCTTAGAACCCTCAAGCACCAAACATATCTCATGGGACAACTAGACTCCCTGAGCTAGCTTTATGTCCGTCCATCTCCACATAATGAACACAACACTGGGGCAATAAGATAGCTTTATTGTTATGAAGAAATGGCCCCTAGCCCAGTCTACAAACAATTCCAGCTCTGTCATTGGTCACTACCCTAAGTACTTCCCAAGTGCCCGATTACAAGTTCCTACCCCTAGATTTGCGACTACTCTTGAAGCATTGGTACAGATCGCGCTGCACCTCGCCCCTGGCAATAGCTTAACACGTAGGCTCCAAATCCACAAAGACCCTATCTCCTTCAGAACTCAACCTGGTGCACCACTGACTCTCTCATGAGCCCGCGACGGCTTACCCAGTACACGACTCAGACCCCCTTCCTGAATGGGGACTCCAAGTTACACTGCTTTGGGCCCCTGGCCTATGCCTACATGACTTTGCTAGTGAACCCCATTCCCTATACATCCTGTGCACAATAACCAGCTCCATACAAACACCCAGTCTAAGTCCCTCAAACTGGCAAAACACCTTGCACTCCTACTTGGGCACCAAGCTCTTTGCTCCATGATCCAATCCAATATCCTTGGTCACTGAACTCTCCTTCAACTCGGCTATACTCCCAGAACAACTTGCCTATGGACCATGTCCTCTTTTCGATCATGCAACTCATCCATCTTTGTCACCCTCTTGGACTCGCCTCATGGCTCGGCTCGACATGAGCACACTTTTGGAACCCTGTCCCTATTGCCACATTCGACCCCCACTCTAGGGCCTTGAGATCTCAGACCTCAATGCAAATCCCACTTTAGGTAACCTAAGTGCGTGCCCAGCACATCACCCCACTTGTTCCACAAGACACATGGACTTCTGGCTCTACAACTCAACCCACATAGCTCACCCAACTCTCGAGCTCCAACATTCTGACATAGATAGCCCATTGCACGGCCATCCCCCTTACAAGATCTTGGGTACTTCATTTCCCCAACCGGGACAATCCATTGCGCGATCATCCTTCTCGCAAGGGCCTAGGTACTCCACTTTCCTAGTCCTCAGGTCATAGACAACTCCGAGGGAGTTATCCCCAATATTGACTTAGCTACTCCGCTTCACTAAGATAGGGACCTTGAGTATACATCCCCCAGTAAACCTCACCATCTAATGATAAGGCGGGGTTACTCTACTTCACCCCTAATGTCTATGTAGGACCTCTATCTCCCTGAGACTAGAGGGTAGGGTTACTCTTCTTCACCCCTAGGAGGAGGTGTTTGCCTCAGAACACCTTGGTGCACTCCTGGCACTCGGCTATTCTTTCAACCAACCCCCATATATAAGTTTTTTGTCCAATTCTCACACAACTATAGCTTGGCATTAACCATCTGTCAATCACCACAACTTCCACCTGCTAAGAATAACAAGGGACTTACAACCCCAGAAGCCTACTGATCTCCTTGAGATAGTAGCCCCTTACACCAAGTGCGTTTCATCTCTCACTCAATGAACATGATCTGATGGGATCCAGCCGAGTTCTATTGAAAAATAGAATGAGATGTATATAGGACTCCAAAGATCCTTGAAGTGGTTGTTAAAATTATTTTTAATTTCCTACCTAAAATTTATGAGTTAAAAAATCTAGATAATTTAGAATTATTTTATTTTTTTCTATTTCTTGTATTTTCTTTATAAATTTATTTTTACTTTAGAAGAGTTATCTATGATTATATTTCAATTGAATGACTTCGAAGTAATATGATATCCATTTTTTAGGGTTTTTTCACATTAGCTTTGGGGGAGTTTCAAATAATAATAATTTTTTTATTTAATTACAAATCTAGGTTTATATATAACAATTGACAATTTTCCCTTTTTTCTTTGGTTATTTTAAGGTGAGTTGAGATGAGACTAATCCCTTGGGGTGTGGGTAAGGGCCCATACATTAAACCCAGATAAATACTGGGTTCAAAGAGTCAAACTCAAAACCAATGGGGAGCAAACCCACAGCCCAAGCCAACTCCCCTACCATCACATGCTAATTGGCAACCATTTTTTATTTCGATTAGTTCATCTTCTTCTCTTTTGTCAACTAGAAGAAATAACTAAATTTTTAACAAGGTAAGAATATTTGTGGATTTTAATTTAATTTAACACTTTAACAAGTCAACGAATATATAGTTTTTCCTAATATATTATTATGCTATCTAAAATTAGAATCTTCAATGGGATCTTGGTTACAATATTTGTATTTTGAGAACCTACTTATGGGACACTTTTATTATAATTAGATTGCTAATTGTATACGGTGAAAATGGATAACAACAACAAAGATCCACCATAACATATGAGGATTACCTAAAACAATGCAAATCAAATGAAATCACAAAGATTATACCATCACATGTCCAATAGGGTTTGGATCTCCATTTTTCCTATCTCCATTGAGCTTTCTTGATATAGTTGCTCTCAGATTTTATGTGCACAAGAGCTTAACAAAGAACGGAAATGTGGTTGCAAGTAGGATCGCATATAAAAGACATAGTGTAGTCGAGTGCACAATTGAGTTAGTCAGTTGGGGTTAATAACGAAGGAAGCATCTCCTTATATAGAAGACACTATAAGAAATGGAGGGATAAGATTGAGAGGTATAAAAGATAAATGGTCGGCTATGATTAAAGGGTAGGTAGAGAAAATATTAAAATAATGAGAGGGTAGGTAGTGTATGAATTAAGAGATGAATGACATGTGTCATAGGTAGAAAAGGTTAATGAATTAATTAAATAAATAAAGATTTATTTAATTAATAGAAGAAATGGGATAATTAAATAAATAACATATTTATTTAATTTAGGAAAAGGATAATTTAAATAAATAAATGTATTTATTTAAATAAGAAATAAGGCTAGAAGAGGATAAGTGAATTAATTAAATAAATAAAGATTTATTCAATTAATAGAAGAATTAAGCTTAGATAATTAAATAAGTCAAATATTTATTTAATTAGACATGACAATTTTAGGTGTCTACATTTTGCCCCTCTTTGAGATGATGTAGCTTGTCGCGTTGTTTCAAAGAAGATAAGATGAACTGATACAAAGTTGCCCCAAGATGGGAATGATATGCCCCCTCGAGAGATTGGATGAAAATGTCTGAAAAGATCACATACAATCTCTCGATAAGAAAGGAAAGCTAGAATGGACTGACGGAATAGGATAGAGTGACAGAGTCATGAGATAATGAAGACTGACTTAGGCGAGGGCTAGGGCTAAGGCGAGGGTAGTCTATAAAATAGACCACGATGGGAATACATCCTCATTGTCATCCACACATCCAAGAAATCAGAGTGCAGAGAGAGAATTGAACAACAATAGTTAGCAGCAATGGCATTGGTACATAGGTTCGATCACGTTCACCGATATCAGAGGCCAGTAGATGCAGGAGATCCGGTGAGTACCACAAAACCTCCTTGTACTTTGTTGCATGAAATGTTGTCATTAATGCATGCTAGGTAGTGCAATAAATGCACTTTAGGATAATTTCAAAAATGTCAAAAACATGTAGGCGCATCTACATTAGTGCCAGGCACGTCTATGTTGGCTAGGCGCATTTGCATTTGTGCCAGGCGCGTCTATGCTGAGAAAAGCGTCTGCGCCAAATGCAAGCATGCCTGCGTTGTGCAGGTGCGTTTATGAAATGTGGGCACGTCTGTGTAGGACAGGCGCATCTGTGCAGAGCATAGGCATGTCTGTGTATTTTAGGCGCATCTATATAGAGCAGGCGCGTTTGTGCTATCTGTAAGCGCGTTTATGTCATGAAGGCACGTTTATGTCTTTAAGGTCAAATCGGCAGTTCTGTGATGAACATATGCTGTCAATTGGATAAGCTGCTGAGAGGATACACTCAAGCAGGTCCTTTAGGGAAGACTAGGATAGATCGAGGCACTTTGTGATGAACAGTGAGTACCAAGATATAGTACTTTGTGATGAACAGGGAGTACCAATAGGAGTAGCACTTTGTGATGAATAGGGACTGCAAATATGAGCAGCACTTTGTGATGAATAGGGAGTGCAAAACATGTAGTACTTTGTGATGAACAGGGAGTACCACTAGGATAGAAGCAACACTTTGTGATGAACAGCGAGTATCACTAGGATAGAAGCAACACTTTGTGATGAACAGTGAGTGTCACTTGGATAGAGAGCAACACTTTGTGATGAACAGTGAGTGGCACTTTGATTGACATGATTGATTTTCTTGATTGCAGGAGTACTTGCCTATGCTAGAGTCACGGGAGAGATTCCCATCGACTCAGAGGTTATGACTAGAGCTGACATTCGAGGACAGGGCTGCCATTGAGGTTATGGGTCTGAGATATATTCGGTATGTGCCTGAGTTTCGGGCGAACATGGGTTTGCTGACTGCACTTGTTGAGAGGTGGCACTCAAAGATATGCCCTTTTCATTTGCCTATGGGTGAGATGACAATCACCTTAGAGGATGTGTATAGGATACTGCAAATACCGATCAAATGGGAGTTGATTCCTTACGATCAAGATGGAGACAAGGAGGCATTGAGATGAGTGTTCCAGGATCCAGGACTGGAGATGAGGGTGGGACATGTGGCATGGGATACCATGACATGGACAGGATTAGCACTACCAGTAGTACTGACATGAGTGATTAGTAGGTTCTTATGTATCAGTTTTGTACCATTTTGTATGATGATGTAGACACATTCGGGTGATTTTGTAGCCATATGTATTTTGACATCAATTTATCATGACACTTATGATTATATATATGAGATGATTCATCTTTGCGGCAGCTATATGCATGTGTACCTATATGATGTATGTTTCTATGATGCTTATGATATGGATGCAAATATGTACATGACGAAATGCAATATTTTTGTTCTTTTATGTTTTTAATATGTTATGCATGATGCAAATGTGAATGTATGAAATGTAGATGAATATGATAATGCAAATGATTATTTATATGATGAGAATGTAAAATGTGCTAACATGTGTTGTGTGAAGGATGTGATGCAATTGTAATATCTATATGTATATATGAAATGCTTATATGTGGTAAAGCAGGTGCAAACTACATGAAATGCAAATGTTTTTGGTATGTCATTATACTCAATCGTGTGATAGCAGGCTACACGGACTCAAGAAGGATGATGGAAGTCAATCAAGAATGAGGGATGGAAGACAGAAGATATGAAAGTGAAGAGCTTCTTATGCGTTATCATCATTGAGCTTTATTATGGCAAGTAGGTTATGACAATCGAGGCATATGTTCGACCTAGAAAGTCATTGTACCTGTTTGCATGGAGATAAGACAGTTGCAAACAAGGAATGCCCCAGTTCACACTAGACTCACAGTGTCCTCATATCCTTGGACAAGTCATAGCATTACTAAGAGACAATCCGCAGATAGCAAAAGAAAATAGGTGGCGATACCCCATCATCACCTTTCTAGTCAAAGACATCCTGAAAAAGCTAAAAGACATGTCACCAGAAAATAAAATCAAAGAAAACCAAGACTTGACACCAACATCCATTGTAGTCCTCAAGTTTAGTGTCTCTTGTCACTTGTATAAGTCTTATTTGATTGTGGTCACAATGTTTACTTTCACAAAAAGGATAGATAGCATTGAACCATATGTTGTCTGAGTCTGTTGAAAGATTTGATTTATTGAAGTCCATTGTTGCTGCCATGTCTCATCTGAAACTGACTGAATCCATGAAACTGATAGGTTATTGCAGAGAAGATGAAACTTTATTGCGGATTGTGCATGAATAGACTGAAGAAAAGTGGAAGAAACTATACTCCTCGAAACATGTGATGCTCTCAGTTCCACACCCATTACTAGACATAGGATTTTCCTTAGCCACAGATAGGAGCTGATTTATTATAGATGGAAAGGGGGGGAAAAGGGGGTTATTATGAATGGTTTACCAATCTTGGGTAGATCAATAACAAGCCATGATGGGAATGGGTAAGTTTATTATGGATGGATAAGTTGTGAGTGTGTGCAAAGTGAAAGGATGAAATGGAGTCCTGAAGGAGGGAGGAGCAATGTCTCTACGCATGGCGCCGGTGATCCAATTTTCACCATGGTACTTGCCTAGGGCGCCACTGAAGTGGTTTTCACCATTGGACGAATTTTTTTTTTGTTTTCCAATTTTTTATTTTTTCTTGTGTCACAAGGTGCCTGTTTGCCAGGTTTTCACCAGGTAACAATTTTTTATGTTTTTATCATTTTTTTTGTATTTTTGAATTTTTTGAATTTTTTTTTTGATTTTTTTTTTTGTATTTTTGAATTAGGACACTCTTAAGAGTTATGTGTAAAACCTACGAAGAAGTATGTTGTTGATAGGATCCTCCAAAGGTTCGCCCTCTGTGTTTGAGAGTTGATATGCACTAGATCCATAGGCTACTGTGATAATGTAGGGACCAAGCCAGTTTGGTTTGAACTTGTCCTTCTTCTGTCTGTCTTGTTGATTTTTAGGATTTTCTCTGAGAACCAAGTCACCTACCTCAAATGTGCAAGGCTTGAATTTATGATTGTAGCTGCGACTCATTCGTTGTTGATAAGCCTTGAGATGATTAAAAGCAGTTTGTCTTCGTTCATCCAATAGTTCAAGTTCTTGTAAGCGAGAGACCCTGTAGTCTTCATCACTGATAATGTTTTGCAAAGAGACTCGTAAAGAGGGTAACTCAATCTCACTAGGTGAGATAGCTTCAATTCCATAGACAAATGAATAGGGTGTAGCTCCTGTAGGTGTACGGATGCTTGTGCGGTAAGCCCAAAGTGCGGGATTAAGTTGGATATGCCAATTACGGCCAGCGTTGTCGACTGCCTTTTTCAAGATTTTAAGGATTGTTTTATTTGATGCCTCAGCTTGACCATTACCTTGGGGATAATAAGGTGTAGAAAAATGATGGGTAATATGGAAGCGGTCACAGAGTTCACGAACATCCTGATTTTTGAAGGGACACCCGTTATCAGTGATGATGGAAACAGGAATACCATATCGACAAATGATATAGTTGAGAATGAATGTAGCAATTTGTTTTCCAGTGACTTGTGTGAGAGGCACGGCTTTGATCCATTTTGTGAAATACTCTGTGGCAGTGATGATGAATTTATGACTGTTGGAAGATGGAGGGTGAACCTTGCCTATGAGATCGAGTCCCCACTGACAAAAGGGTGAAGGAGTTGCAATTGGTTGAAGTTCTTGCACTGGTGCATGGATGAGGTTTCCATGAAGTTGACACTGCTTACATTTCTTGACAAACTAATATGAATATTTTTCCATATTGAGCTAGTAATATCCAGTCCTGATGAGTTTCTTGGCTAAGGTAGGACCACTAGAATGTGGATCACATATCCCTTCATGTACTTCATGTAATACAATTTGAGCTTCATCGCTTTCTAAACATCTAAGAAGAGTGCCATCTAGACCTCAACGATATAGGATATTAGCTAAAATGATATATCAAGAAGATTGGCGAATGAAAGTGCGATGTTGGTTATTGGATAGGTCAGGAGGTAGGATATTGTCATGAAGGTATGCAAAAATGGAACTGTATAACTGGGACTCAGGACCAACAACACATATCATCTCAGTAGGAGTGATTTCATATGAGGGAACCAAAAGTTTATCCACCAAGAACTCATAGTGGGTCTCATTCAGTGGTAGATCAATTAGTGAAGCAATTTTAGCCATGGCATCCGCAGCTCAATTCTGTTCTCTAGGTATCTGCTCAAAGTCTATCTTCATGAAATGTTGTTTTAGGTCATCCACCATTCTTTTGTAAGGCATTAATTTATCATCCTTTTTTTGGTAGTCATTAGTTGCCTAACGAATTGCAAGTTGAGAGTCCCCAAAAACACAAAGTTCCTAGATCTTTCACTGAACTGCAATCCGTAATCCAGTTGTTAATGCCTCACATTCTGCTATGTTATTAGTGCAGGGAAATGATAATCGATATGGTTTTGGTATAGAATCCCCTTGAGGATTTATGAAGAGGATGCTAGCTCCTACCCCATGCTATGTGTATGAGCCATCAAAGTATAGTTGCCAAGGCTTTGCATGTGACACTGTTAAAATGGATTCATCTAAAAATTTTGAAATTAGAGGAACATCATCTAACATGGGAGCATCTGCTAACTGATCTGTGATAGCTTGTCCTTTTATTTCTTTTTTGTCCACATACTCAATGTCGAATTCACTCAGGAGCATCACCCATTTGGCTAGTCGCCCAGTAAGTGTTGCTTTATTGAGAAGGTATTTCAATGGATTGATCCTTGCAACAAACTTAGTCTTATGAGTTAGCATGTAATGTCATAATTTCTGTGAAGCAAAGACCACAACGAGACATGCATGCTCAATTGGTGTGTAGTTTAGCTCATATCCCACCAAAGTGCGACTGATATAGTATACTGCCTTTTCATTGCCCTCAACAACTTGTTGTGCTAAGAATGCCCCCAGTGTTGTTGAAGTAGCTGATATGTATAGTAATAGAGGTTGGTCCGGAACTGGTGGCATCAAAACTAGTGGATTCAGAAGATAATCTTTAAGTGCCTGGAAAGCTTGTTGACAATTATCATCCCATTTGAATTTGATGTTTTTATGTAGCAAGTGTTAAAAAGGATTACACTTATCTGTAAGTTGTGCTATGAATCTTCGTATGGACTGGAGTCTCCCTTGCAAAGATTGAAGTTGACTAATATTTCTTGGTGGTTGCATCTCTAGGATGGCCTTGACTTTTGTTGGATTGGCTTTGATTCCCCTTTTTGATACAATGAATCCCAAGAGCTTCCTGGAGGTTACTCCAAAGACACATTTCTTGGGGTTTAATCTTACTTTATACTTTTCCAACTGATTAAAGATGACTGAAAGTATGTCCAAATGTGTATCTCTATCTATTGATTTACCCAAGAGGTCATCAACATAATCTTCCATAGTCATGTGCATGAGATCATGAAAGATAGTAGTCATGGCTCTTTGATATGTAGCGCCTGCATTTTTTATCCCAAAGGGTAATACATTCCAACAAAAAGTTCCCCAAGGACAAGTGAATGTTGTTTTGTGCTGGTCCTCGGATGTGATTTTTATTTGATTATAACCAAAGAATCCATCCATCAAAGATAACATCGCATGACCTGATGTGAGATCGACAATCAAGTCAATATTTGGTAATGGAAAATCATCCTTAGGACAAGCTTTGTTGATGTCTCTGAAATCTGTACATATTCTGATACTATGATCTGGTTTACTGATAGGCACTAAGTTGGAGATCCATTCGAGATAATCAATTAGCCGTATGAATCCGACATCCAATAATTTCTCAAGCTCTGCTTTGACTAATAATGCCACTTGTGTATGCATCTTTCTTAATTTGTATTTCACTGGTTTTGCCCCTAGTTTAATTGTCAAATGATGCATTACTAAATCCAGATCCAATCCAAGAATATCAGCGTATGACCATGCAAAGTTGATTTGTCATTCTATGAAGAAACTTATGAATTTTGACCTTTCTAACTTTGTCAAAGATTAAGCTAGGAATATGTTGTGTGGAACTTCTTCTGTCTCTACCAACATGGATGACTTTTCCTCATATGATGCTGGGAGAATGTCGAGCCTTCCATCTTCGGGTGCCTCAGAGAGGTTTTTGCCCTCAGATACGTCCTTTCTTTTTACTTTTTTGGGGTCAGACAGTGCCACAATGTGGTTTTTGCCATAAGACTCTTGGTTTTCTTTTATTTTTATATTTTTGTGACTAGAAGACCCAACACCCTCACCAAAATATGCCATGCTATTGAGTTCTATAGTGTATCCTGCTTTATGGTCCCGAGGGGGAAGATCATCTTGTATGCCAAGATAGTCAATAAAAGCTTCATCATTTTGGAATGTGTCAAACTATGTAGGTCGTTCATGGTCCCAGTCAATAAGTTGGTGGTGAACAAGGGGAAGGCCTTTGATGTCTTCGAAGTTAGCAGCGCTAAGAGTGAAGATTAGCATATTTATTAAAGTATGTCAAAGTAGTTATCAAGGTCATCATTGGCACTCTCCTCATCAGTCTCGATCATGAACGAATCCAAATTATCATCACTAGTAGTGCATTTTGGGATAGGTGTTCTCATTCTATATGATTTCAACCTAGTACCTAGAGGCAAGGACTGTATGGGATCCTCTAGGGTTGTTTCTTGACCAAATTTGAATTTTTTATAAATTCCTCTTCTGCTATGGGTTCATCTGGCTCTCTCAATGTCTCGGTGAGCTCATAATCATCAGCGGATTTGTTTGAACCCCATTCCCATTCATTGGAGTCTGTTGAATAGTGATTCTCTTGTTGAATTTTGGTAGCTTTGATTTGTAATGCTTCTTCTGTCCTTTGAGTGTGGACCTTGGAAGTCACAAAATGAAGTCCCTTCGAGCATTCCTTTTTGAATGTCAATTCAGGTTGTAAAGGTTCAATGATGCCTTCCTTTCTTAAGCCAAGAGGGCTTTTGCCATCATATCCAAATTTTTGTAGGATCTTGAACCCTTTGCCATACTTTTCACATGGTATGCTGATGTGATCTTGTGTATCATTTTCAGGGTCTTTGTAAAGCATTTTGTGTAAGTCTTCCTCTTCTAGTTCATCCCATCTTTGAAAGATAGTAGGGTCCCATTTGAGTATAATGATAGATACTTGCTTATTAGGATGTGCTCTTCCATATTCTTTTGGTGAACTCACGACTTTTTGTAAGTACATGGTTTGATTCAAAGTGTATTCACCCATGCCCTTGTCCTGAAATTTGCCTTTAAGCTCACCTTGTTTTGACGTCGAAGGTTTTAATGACTCAGGATCAATGTATGCAGAAGAAGGAACAACTTCGTGATTACTGAGAATGATCATCTCAGTTTTTGGTCTCAAGTTATTGTAGTATATGAATGGATTAGGATCTCCATTAACTGTTATTTCAACTCCATTGTGAGGAAACTTAATGCATTGGTGATATGTAGATGGGACTGCCCTCATTTCATGAATCCAAGGACATCCTAGCAATGTGTTGTATGTGAGATCTAGGTCTAGGACTTGACAAACCACATCCTTTGTAACTGGGCCAACTCTGAGAGGTAAGGTGACTGTGCCTTTAGATGAACACTCTTCGTCATCATATGCCTTGATGGTAATTTTGTTTGTAGAATTCATAGCTTTATCATAATATCCCAATTGTTTAATAGTGCTCAATGTACAAATGTTTAGACCTGCTCCTCCATCTATCAGGACTTGTTTTATTTGATGTTTGTGTATGAAGGCTTCAATGTGTAAAGGTGCGTTATGTGGTTGACTTATGGAGGCATCATCAGCTTCTGTGAATGTAAGGGAGTGTGGAATGGAAAGGTATCCCACCATGGCTTGGAACTGGTCCACGTTCAAATTAGTAGGAACAACACTGTCTCTCAAGATTTTGTCAAGAATAGCTTTATATGCGGGGATATGCATAAGAACTCAAGGATGGAGATGAGCATGGGTGTCTTCCCTAACTGTTCTACAAGGTCATACTTAGGCTTGGTTGATGAGGAAGCTATGTTTTTGGCTAGAGAAACTTGCAAAGTGAATTTAACTCGACGAGTTGTAACATTACATTCAGAGGTAGGCTCGGAAGAAAAACCAATGCCTTTTAGGACAATCTTGGGTCTTTGGGTAGAATTCTTGGGCGTTTTGTCCTTGATAATAATGGTAGAGACATAATTATCCATTGAGATGTGATTGATAGTTGAATCATAGTTATAAGATGCTCTGGTATAGTTGGTTTGGTCATCTGTGGCTTTAGACTTTCCCTTGTCATGCTTTGGGAATGGTTCCTTAAACATCTCATGTTCTTGGTTGGATGAGTGTCCTTCAATCTCAATGTCACCTCTATCAATGAGATTTTGTATGATGATCTTCAGTCAATGGAAATTTCCTATTTTATGACCTTTTCTCTTATGAAATTCACAATATTCATCATCATTCCACCAATTTGGTTTAACCTTTGGCTCATATGGAGGAAAATTTGGTACTGTGATTACTTTGTTTGCCACTAGCTTTTTGAAAACTGACTCAAGTGGTTCTCTCATTGGAGTGTACTTCCTTCATGATTTGGAAGTTGTTTGAGTATTCACTTGATTGTTTGTAGAGATTGATCCAGAAAAAATGATTTTGGGTCGCACTGTATTGGCATCAACAACACCATCATTGACTGTGTTCTTGTTTTTATTCCAAAATCTTGGCTTATCTTTTCCTTTAAAGTCATCTTTGTTTTCGTTGCATATCTTAATGACTCCTTGTTCAATTAGGACCTTCTCTATTGCTAAGCCTTTTTCAATGATGTCCTTGAAGGTGGACAAACAAGCTTTTCTTAGGTCATAACCAATGTCTTTGTTGACATTCTGGGCGAACATCTCTACCATTTGTTTTTGTGGAATTTCACAATAGCATCTGTTGGCTAGATTCCTCCATCTTTGTAAAAATGATGAAAAAGACTCTCCATCTTTTTGCTTGGTGTTGCACAAAGTAGTGAGTGATATGTTTGTCTCTATGTTGTAGGAGAAATGTTGGATAAATGCCTCTACTAGATCACCCCAAGACTTAATTCCAAGTGGAAGTTGGGAGAGCCATTCCATAGCTTGATCGCCTAAGCTCTGTGGGAATAATCTCATCAAATATGTCTCTTCTACTGCTACCTCAATGCAAGCTATGAAAAATTGTCTTATGTGTGCCTTAGGATCCCCTTTGCCTCTATACTTATCAAACTTAGGTGTGACAAAGTGTGTAGGAAAAGGAGGCATTGGAATGATCTTGTCAAATGGATAAAGACATATGTCTCTCATTGTGTAAGTTGGCTTCGGTGTATTTATGTCCTCCATTTTCTTTTGTAAGTCCTTGATTTTCTGTTCCAAATTATTCTTAGGTGGAGACCAACTTCTTGGACCATACCCCATGCTTGAACCACTGGGTGGAGGAGGAGCATGTTGCATATATGGATGATATTGATCATACACATGTTCATATGGAGGAGGTCTATAGTGATGCTGCATATATGGACCACTTGGTATAGAGTCATGTTGAGGAACAACATATCTGTTTTGTCCATGTATACCATATTCTATAGGAATGTCATGAGTTTGTTCTAGTGTCTTGCCCCCAAATTTGACACGGGGTTTCCTTGTGTCCAAATTTTGAGCATGCCTTTGAATATCCAATTGCTTTGGTGGTTGATCCTTAGCATTGGTATGTGATTGAGCATATTTTTCTGCATAAGACTCCCATAATGGTCTACAAAGGTGAGTATCATATGCTTGACCATGTGTGTATGGGACCTCTGGTTTTTGAAACAAAGATGATGGTGATTTAGGCACCATATGTGGTCCTCTATTGCCTCCACTATTAGGCCTCCTTTGATCCATGTTAAGGTGAGGTTGTTGCAAAGGTCGATTTTCCATTATTTGAGACATGTCAAAATCATGAGGTATCTTGGCTCCACTTTGTGCCATCACTTATAGAAAGTATTGTCTATCTCTCCTCATTATTTCCTCAACCAATCGATTGAAATGGGGATTCATAATGGTGTCTTCCACGTCTGCTGAATGTATGGAAAAGTTGTCCATATTGTCATTGTGTGTATCATTGCTATTTGTAGTGTCCATGTTCTCAACATTTGGAATGTTTCTATCGGCATCCATGTCAGGTAATGTGTTATGATCAGAATTGAAAAATATATCATTGTCATATTCAAAGGAACTCATGTTTGCGGACTCTTGAGCCTCTTTAGTTTCTCTCCTAGATTTTTGGGAATGGGTTTCAACCATGAACTAGGTATTGACCAAGATGTGTGAGACTAGATGAATATGGAAAGAGTATGGAAGACCAAAAGTTGGATAGAATGTAAATGAATCTGAATTGTACTTGCAATGTCCAAAGTGTAAGACCAAGTATGTATGTAGTAGAGTAGGTGTGGCTTCCAAAGAGATGATAGTTTCTCTTGATGAGGTAAGTTGACCTTGCCTCTAAGTAAGACCAAATGAGACCCAAAGGTGATAGACCTTGATGAGGGACCACTTAGCAAAATGTTGTCGTGTGTAGTGTGTTCACAAAATAAGATGAGGACAAGAAAGTGACCTTTTCGACTCAAGTTTAGACAAATGTGAATGTAATGTAAGGTGTAGAGCAATGATGGCCTTTGTGAGACCCAAAGATAGGTTGAATGCTAGATGAAAACCCCAAAGAGATAACCTAGGAAGCTCAATAAGTCTGAAACTGACTGTTCTTGTTTGCTGAATTATGAAAGTTTTCAATCCTGAACACAGACATGCCTGTATACTTCACAGATGTGCTTAAAAGACACAGATTCTATTCTGTTAGACACAGACGCGTTTCTGAGATGTTGCAATGTTGCTCAAAAGACACAGACGCGGGTCTGTCAGACACAAACACGTTTAGATGACACAAACGTGGGTCTGTCAGACACAGATGCATTTAGATGACAAAGATGTGGGTCTGTCAGACACAAATGCATTTCTACAAACTTTGTGCAATTTTTTCAATTTGTGAAGTTGTTTTGTTGTGACCAAATCTGAATGTTTGACTATTTTTCATGACAAGAGAACATAGTGTTGATGAGGACTCAATGTTTGCAAGTGTTTAGACTCAAAATGACTCAAAGAAAAGTGTGTTGTTTGATGTAAACTTGTTTTTCAGACACTTGAAGACACAAAAGATACAATGTTTTGGTGTTTGGTCTTGAATGTTTTATTGTTCAAAATAAGACAAGCACAATTCTTATGGTTGGCCAAAACAATAGTTGTTGATCCCACATGGAGTTTCCCCTGAGGCTATGCTATTCAGAGCAGATACTTAGATGCTTGACCCCACTGGCTCCACCCTCGGCACTCACTTCTTGGGGCAACCAAGCATCAGTCCCCATGAAAACTCCTCATGGCGAAATTTGTATCTCTACTAAGAACTGTATGTGTGTGGGCGTCTACTAGAGGTCTGACCTCCTGCCCCAACAACTAGAAGGATTTTGGCTTCTAAAACAAAAAGGTGCTAGTAAGGGCATC
The DNA here is from genome assembly GCF_030272615.1 of Cryptomeria japonica. NCBI lineage: Eukaryota > Viridiplantae > Streptophyta > Pinopsida > Cupressales > Cupressaceae > Cryptomeria > Cryptomeria japonica. The sequence goes on along the minus strand of NC_081405.1, from coordinate 128,383,547 downwards.
CTCTCGTGTGGCCATACATGCAACACTTTCAGCTCTGTAAATACAGAAGGCTCCCAACTGGTAGGGGTTACACCCTACAAATGATCAAATAAATTTGATCAAACGGGTTTATGGGGAGACATAGTGTCGGTATGAACTAATTAGCACATGTTATCCATAGTTTTCACCATAGATACAATTATTTATAGTGGTTTGGAAGAAGATTGCTTTTCTTTTTCTACCACTTGGGTTGTTCTCTCCTCACTAGTAGTCCTAATGACCACATGGGGAGACAGGCCCTCCAAAGATTAAACAAAAAGAGCCTATTGCTCAAGACACAAAAGACAATGGTTCAATTTTAGTGCACCAATTGAAGTGTTTGCTAATCTATGAAAACAAGGCACACAATGAAAAAAATCAAAAACCCTTGCCAAGGTCCTGCAACAAAGATCTATTAGTAGTTTGGATTGTTTGAAATAATCACCCCTTCCTGCAAGCACACAAGTTAGGTAAATTTTAGATCCAAAGACTTTGTGAAAATAGGGGCCTTCAACAAAACAATTTTGCTTTCAAGACAAGCTGGACCAATTTTGTTAGCTAGATCTAAAGATGTCAGCTCAAAATAAACCAAATTTGAAATCTGAATGACACAAAACCGAATCAAACAAAACCTAAAATGTAACAAATTCACACAAATGCGGTTATCAGAAACACAAATGCTATAAAATTTTGCAAACACGCCTAAAGCCGACACAGACGTGGTTCTAGAACACAGACGTGGCTCCTGGACGTAGACACACCTGAAAACTTCACAGACACGAGTAAGGCACACAGACGCGAATTTTAGAATCTGCAGAAAAATAAAATACTATCGAGGATGCAGACACGATTCTAGATGTTGCCGACGTAGCAGAAAATATCAAAATGTTGTTGGAAATGTCAGATCTGCAACTTGAAAACACAAAATCTGCAACAAAAGATGTTAAATGGAAAATGGACAAGAGTCCCACCAGGCGTGCGAAAATGTATACAGTGAAAATGGATAACAACAATATTGAAAGACTAAATGAATTCAACCACAAAACCCTAGCCTAACAACAACAAAGATCCACCATAACATATGAAGATTACCTAAGACAATGCAAATCAAATGAAATCACAAAGATTATACCATCACATGTCCAATAGGGTTTGGATCTCCATTCTTCCTATCTCCATTGATCTTGCTTGATATAGTTGCTCTCAGATTTTATGTGCACAAGAGCTCAACAAAGAACAAAAATGTGGTTGCAAGTAGGATCTAATGTAAAAGGCGTAGTGTAGTCGAGTGCGCAATTGAGTTAGTCAGTTGGGGTTAATAACAAAGGAAGCATCTCCTTATATAGAAGACACTATAAGAAATGGAGGGATAAGATTGAGAGGTGTAAAAGATAAATGGTCGGCTATGATTAAAGGGTAGGTAGAGAAAATATTAAAATAATGAGAGGGTGGGTAGTGTATGAATTAAGAGATGAATGACATGTGTCATAGGTAGAAAAGGTTAATGAATTAATTAAATAAATAAAGATTTATTTAATTAATAGAAGAAGTGGGATAATTAAATAAATAAGATATTTATTTAATTTAGGAAAAGGACAATTTAAATAAATAAATGTATTTATTTAAATAAGAAATAAGGCTAGAAGAGGATAAGTGAATTAATTAAATAAATAAAGATTTATTCAATTAATAGAAGAATTAGGCTTAGATAATTAAATAAATAAAATATTTATTTAATTAGACATGACAATTTTAGGTGTCTACACTAATAATAGATAATTCTTCTCTCACCTTGATTTGTCATTTTTATTTGTAATTTAATGTGGGAAATTAATTCTAGTATGAAAAAAAGAGTGCGATAAGTATGATTTACAAGCAAATTCATGTGGAAAAACTAGACATATTCTTTATATAACATGTGGGTAGAGTTGGAGAAATTCTAAATTTAAATATAATCGACCATGAAATTGAAGCATCAACTCAAGTAGAATACATAGTGACCTAAGAGAAAAAATAATTATCAAACCCAATATATAATTCAAGTGAATTATATACTTTAAAATTGGATAGATGTCTATATGTTTAAATCTAAGAATTCTAGATTACATATAACATTCTTAAGATATTTAAACATCAAAATCTACATGACTAGATACCTCAAAATAATAAGTATCAACTAATTACTAACATTTTTAGTAACTAGAAAAATTCAAGAATAAACTATTTAGGGAATAATCATTTTGAACTAACATTAGAAATTACAATGATAGACTATGTTTTAAATCCTTCTGATAAAATTTCAAAATTACTATAAATTCATTCCATCTTGATGCGTATAAATAAAAAATTCATAATTTTTATTCTATCATACAAAAAATAATGAGTTATCAAACAAAAAATGGATAGTTGTAAATTTCTACTATTAACCTCTTCATTCATGACTTCAATATTGATTTTCTTAGCATTGTCTACAACATTGAGATATATAGTATGTTCACTCTCATTAAATGTTATCTCATACATTTATATAATTTACTTAGAACAAAATAAAACCATGCAACTACTCTCATGAGTTGTTGATACAAGTATTGTGGTGATATTTCATTAAAAAATATTGCTTTAGACGTAGAGAAAAATAGAATCAAATCCATCTCTATTATAACCAAGTTTCCAGAAATGTCTTAGAATGTAATATAGATTTTATTTGCTCAACAAAATTCATATTATTTAATACATTTATTTAATCGTATGGTATACAAATATATATCATACTAAGATTCTACTCTTCAAGATAACCTTTACTATCTCCATCCTTATCCGTAAAGGTATCTCAAGGTCATTCTTCCTAGTTAGAAAGACCATGTTCCTTCTTAAGACACATCTTTAATGATACTTGACTAACCTTATTATTGTGTCTTCATGTCCATATAAAAATATGATAAGTTATAGTAAGTGAAATAGTTTAGGAATAATACAAACCATGATCAATCACATCTTTGTTTGTAGCAACCATTCATCTTAGCCATAACCATATAATTAAATATACATCCAAAATTATAAGAACTTGTATTCCCATTAATGGCAACAACATGAAGATGGTTTATTAGAGGAGAAACCAATTACTAGGTCGCCTATCCAACTAACAACATATAGAAATAAAAATTGCATATCTTAGAATATTTAATCATTTTTAAATTTTTTTTTTTTTCACATAATCTACCTTTTTTGAATACTTTATGTCCTTGTAAACTAGAAAGGTGATTACCTCATTATTTTTATTCAATGTGTAGAAGTACATATACAATGATAGTTAGGATAGTTATTTTTACCAGCCATAAATTATTTGACAAAACCACCCTAATGAGAGAGTTAGTTTTACCTTCCATCCTTATTACACCGTTCCTACAAAAGTACCTTCAAAACCTAAAACTATACCTATCGAAGGGACTGCCAATAAGTCTTGCATCACAAAATTGTTGATTATTTAAAATCAAACCCTTACCAGTCTTCAAAGATCAAACTTCACAATATATCCATTCTTCAAATCTATTAACATAAGAATAGAATGATATAATGGAAATTTCTCCATCTTGTTGTGTCACTAGCCTCCAATTTGATCTTGTTACACTCCATCCATTTGATGAAATATGTAATTATTCAAATGCCTCATCATGTATATCAAAGATGGCCCCAAAACTACAAACAATGCTTGCCACGTGTCTATCCATGAGAAAATGAAAAAAAAAACTTCCTACCAAAAGCTTTTACAAAATCTTTCTTGCATCAAACTTGTTTCACTCTTATCATTTCCAATATAATCAAGACTATTGAACAATCAAACTCCTATCACCAATAATCACTAAAACAATCACATTGTGCTCCATAATCTTGAAATTTGTGATGGAGATAATTTTCAAATAGATTCCCATTAGCACCTTTCCCAAATGTGATTTTAACATAAACTAAATTTACATAAAAAATTTTAAAAACTTATTCTTATGGCCTCAAAAGCACAAACAATGTTTGCGACATATGTATTGATGAGAAAATGAGAAAAAAAACTTCTTACAAAAAAATTTATTGCAAAATCTTTCTTGCATCAAACTTGTTTCACTCTTATCATTTCCACTATGATCAAGGATATTAAATAATCAAACTCCTACAACCAAAAATGATTAAACCAATCATAAATTGCTCTATAAATTACACAATTTGTGTTGTAGATAATTTTCAAATAGATTCACATTACAATCTTTCCCAAATATGATTATTAACATAAAATTTCCAATTCTTCTTGAACAAGGATCATTGAGATCTAGGAAATTAAATGGAAGCAAGTATGCTCCTTCACCCTCAAATGATTAAAATTTTTAGCCAATAATCTTAAAATTCATGTAAATATATCTTAAATCCCACATGTAATCTATATGCCTTTGTAACTTTTTTATAACTGATTCAATATTTTCTTATGCATGAGATTATCAAGTCACACAAAACATACTAATTATTCAAAAGTATGCTAAGTACTCTCTCCTCAATCTTCCATGCACTAGTTCTAGCTCCAAACTATTGAAAAATGTTTCAACCTTACTGTTTCTATATTTGAATTAAATAATTAATTTGAAAATTGAAATTATTTTTTAGTTGTCATGAAAGTTGCTAAATGTAATTGTGATAACTTGAAAGATGTTTTTTAATTGTCAAAATAGTAAAACCATGAAAAAGGGGAAACATAAATGAAATCTTCCTAAGATAAGGAATATCTTTCAAAAGATAGATAAAACCACAAGTTGAAAGAGGAAGCTTTCTATTTTTTCATGATTTGTGTCTAAGTGGTTTTCAAGACCATTTGTGATTTGTGGTTTCTCTCATGCCTATTTATTTAGTGCGTGAGTTTAAAGAAATATTTGTATTGATGTAACTCATTTCAAGGATTAATACAAGTTTGGGCTCTCTTTGTGGTGGATTCTTTTTTCCCGAAAGGGTTTCTCTAGGTAATTCTTGAGTTATCGTTTGCATTTATTTTGTTATCAATTACCATCTATAATTTATTATTATTTTTTTTATGGTTACATAAAATTATCAGCATAATTTCACTATATGTTTTATTCTATTTTTTGAAATTTGGTATCAGAGCCAAGTCGACGCTATTTGAGAAGGGGATGCCTTTCTTGGATTATTTCATTGGGTTTTTTGCTATATTGGGAGTGTGTTTATTTTTCTTGTAGTTTCAGATTCAGTGCAATAAGAGATCATGGCTAGCTCATCATGATTGGACATGGAAGTTCAACAGTTTTGGATACGAGCTTTGGAAGCTAAAGATGGAGAATTTCTTGGAATAAAGAGATCAATGGATGGTTCTTAATAAAGAGGACAAACAAGATAATATTTAAATGAATATTAGAAGAAATTAGATAAAAAGGCTCATGGCACTATTCATTTGTGTTTATCTAATTTTTTTGTATTGAATGTTTCAATTGAGACTATTGCACAAATTATGGAATAAAAAAGGAGATATTTACTAAATTAATAATCTAATTAACAAGTTATTTCTTAAAAGAAATTTATATTCTCTTAAAATGAATGATGGAGACTCTATTACGAAACCCTTGAATTCATTTAATATAATCATGAGTCAATTGCAGTCAATTAATGTAAAGATAGAGGATGAGGATAGATGTATTTTGCCATTATGTTCACTCCTTGAATCTTGGGATAGTCTTATTCTTGCAATCAGTGGTTCTTTATTAGATGATTTGAAGTTGGATGCCCTTGTTACCACTTTACTTTCAAAGGAAATGAGGAGAAATACTTAAAAGCGGTCTAAAGATGCATTGATATATGAGGTATAACTAAAAAGAAAGGTAAGGACAAGAAGAAAGGTGAAAAAGACAAGTCTAAGGATAGTTCCAAGTCCAAGGGATAGTCTAAATCACCTGCTAAGAGTAGGTTGAGGTGTTGGAACTATGGTAAGTGGGGGCATCTCAAAAAGGTATGTAAAAATAAATAAAAAATTAATGATGATTCCTCTATTGATAAATCCTCTAATGATGAAGCTACTGATGCTTTTATTATTTTTGTTAATATGACTTATGATGACTCTTAGCTAGTATATTCAGGTGCATCCTACCATATGATTCCTCACAATGAGTGTTTTTCCTTGAGGATAATAGCACACAAAAAATTGTAGGCTGAGGGGAGGTAAAATTTATTTTCAATGATTAAAGGGTTAAAACCCTTAAATATGTATTTCTCATTCCTGGTTTATCTAGAAATCTTAATTTTTGTGTTTAAAATGAATGATTCATGAGTACATTTAACTTTTGAAAAGAGTGTTTTCAATTTAAGAAAAGGAATTTGATTTTAGCTAAGTGTTATAGGCGTGGCACCCTATTTAGCCTTGATGCTTCTACCTTTTGTAACTCTATTAATGCAATTGATTAACTCTATATCATGTAAGCTATGGCACCATAGGATGGGCCATATCGGTGAAAAGGTTCTCAAACCCTCATAAATAGAAATATGGTTGATAGTTTACCTAGTTACTCTACTGATTATGATTTCTACAAATATTGTGTGTATGAAAAGAAACATAGAGTATCTTTAAAATCTTGAAGTACTAGAGCTAAAGAAGTTTTGGAGGTAATTCATAGTGATATTTTTGGTCCTCTGGATTTATTGAAGGAGGAAATTGTTGTTTTTCTTTATTTAAATAATTTATTAAAACACTTGTTGAAAAATAGACAGATAAAAAAGTAAAGGTTTTAAGAACAAATAATAGTGGTGAGTTTTTCTCTAAGGTTTTTGATGACTATTGCAAGTATGTAGGAATTGATAGCCAGAAAATAACTCCATAAACCCCACAAAAAAATGAAATGGTAGAGAGGATGAATAGGACTTTAATGGATTGTTCTAGAAGTATGTTTAGTAGTGCAAATATTGAACAACATTTTTGGACTGAAACAGTTCAAACTTCTTATTATCTAGTTAATAGATTGAACCCACTTCTACTCTTGTTGATAAAAATTCCTATGAGGTATGGATGAGAAAATGTCCATCAGTTTCTCATTATAGAATTTTTGGTAGTGAGGCATATGTTCATGTTCCTGAAGAAAAACATTCTAAGATTGATTTCAAAGCTAACAAGTGTGTTTTTGTGGGTTATGGTGAAAACATTAAGGGTTATAAGCTTTTGGATCCTATAGCAATGTAAATGGTATATTATAAGGATGCAATTTTTTGGGAGCTACAGGAATTTCAAAATAATGAACAACCTCAGGTGAAGCCTAACAAAATAGTGTATTTTGATATTAAGGTTGAACCATAGAAATATACATAGGTAGAACAATCTCAAGAAGATGCACATGTAGAACAACTTAATGAACATGAAGATGAAGAAGAATGATTAGAAGATAATCTTGAAGATGAACAACCAGGGCATCTTGTTACACCTCAAAGAAGATCCAAAAGACAATGTAAGCCCATTGATAGGTATGGATATAATCCATCTAATTTTTATTCTTTTATTTCTTTATCTTGTACTAAAAATGAACCTAGATCTATGAAAGAGGCCTTATCTTTAGATGAGCATGAGTCTTGGTTAGAGGCAATGAAATATACAATAACGGCTTTTAAAAAATGTGACACATGGTATCTACTTGAGCTGCCTAAGGGGAAGAAATCAATTGGATACAAATGAGTATTTAAGAAGAAATTTAGAGTAGATGATAATTTGAAATGGTACAAGGCTAGGTTAGTTGCAAAAGGTTACTCAATAGGTTGAGAGAGTGGATTTTGGTGAGATTTTTTCCCTTGTGGCTAAACTAACTTTCATTAGATTCCTTTTATCATTTCTATTGCTTTTGATTTAGAAGTAGATAAAATGGATGTTAAAACAACTTTCTTACATGGGGATCTTGATGAGGAAATATTTATGAAACAACATGATAATTTTATTGTGAAGGGAGAAGAACAGTTGCATAGCTCAATTTTCTTCTAAACCATTCATGAATCACAACTTCACACTACTTTACAAGTACTTTCATTCTATTATAATTCAAATGATTAATAATAATTTGATTAAGATTCCCCCTATCCATTTTCTAGATACCTCAAAAACTCTTACCTTCTTCCTCTAACTTGAAAGCCTTTTGTCAATATCATTGCCAACCCAAATATGATAAAAAGAGATATATGCATCTTAAAGATTTAAGACCTCATATTATATAATATTATTTTTGTGGATGGTGTGAATTAAAAAGGGAAAAAAATCATAGCATTACCTAATCAAAACTTGCAAATATTTACCAACCCCCTTCCTTGAACCCATTCCTTGAATGATCTTGAGCTTAAAAATGATAGTTACAGTCACCAATGAATTGCTCAATCAAACAATGTTTTCATTCTATGGAACTAGAAAACCTAAGCCTAAATGTGAACCTAATCTTACCTTTACCTCAAGTTGCATCATCAATGCATTGGATGGTCCAGTATATGTTACTACAAAAATTAAAAATAAGCTTTCACATGGAGTGCTTATTGATTCAATATGTATGGTGAATTTTATTAAAAAATAATATATTTACCCAAATGAATTATATCAAGACTTGTGTTATAAATATAAGGCCTAGATTAAGGTGCATGATGGTTTCACTTGTCCTACAATAGGTTTCATCACCCTTCTCATTGAAGTTGGTTCTAAATGCTTACATGTTTCTTTTACCATTAGCCCTATCTTAGACCAACTTCATGTAAAGTTTGATAATGCTTTACTCACATCCATAAAGGAAGTCCCTTCCAAACTCTATAAGTGTTTGAAATTTTGCTATAATCAATTGTATAATTATACATAATAGTCTATTGTAGTTGTTAGCTAATCATGAAAAAATTATTGTTGATAACTTTTAGCCTTGAAAATCTAAAACAATTAATCCTCATCGAGATATACTATTCTTTTACTATCAAAATTTTAAAGCTAATAGGATAGGTGAATTATCCTCACATAATCCTTTGTGATCTAATTTTACTGCTACCCTTAAGGATCCTTCATAAAAAATAGATATATAAGTGACACTTCTTACCCCACATGTAAAGAGTGAACCACATATTATAGTGGGAATCCACCCTACTCCTAACATTCCTTTCATATATGATGTAGTTGCACCTCTGTCATATTATGAAGGAAAAAGAGGTAAATGCCTAGAAACTCTTATCTCTCAACCTTTAGTGAATCCATGTGTTCCTCCTTCCATTCATTGAGAAATGGAAGAAAATTAATTGATGTCACTAAAACCTAACCTTATAATACAAAAGATTAGATTCATAACTGATGTCATGGAAATGGGGACAAGGCAACAACAAAGTTCAATGTTAATAAGTTAGTTTCAACCATAAAACCAAAACAAAGAACTAAAAACTATTCCAAACATATCAAAAGAGATTTCAAAAAAGCATGAAATAAGTTTAACAAAACAAAAGAAAGGAGAAAAGCCTCCTTAAGATGCTTCCATGATGCCTTTTGATGCTTCTCCCTTTTTTCTCCCCTCTCCAAGTCCCAAATGAGTGTAGCTCTCAGCTTTTAGCACTAGCCATGGATGCCATATGGAGATTCAATATGGTTGAATATGATTAACAAATGCTATGCAAGTGTAGATAGTGATGCTATGAAAAAGCTCTATGCTAATACCAGTATAACAAGAATACTCTAATGCTTCCTTCTTTTCTTGAGGAGAAGGGTTCTATTTATAGAAGAAATGGGGAAATGAAGGGTTAAGATTGAGCAATCTTAACAAGGGTTAGCTTTGAAAGATATTCAATCCATGTGAGACTTTCAACCCAATCCCATGTTGACAAGTGTCACCATGAGGAGGCTTGAGAGGAGAGATAAGGAGCATTAAATGCTTGAGGGGACATGATGGTTACCCTGGGGGTTGGGTTAGGGTTAGGTTAATGGATATTCCTTTTATCCAAGGGATAAATGAATGTGTAAGGGTTAAATGGCTACCTTAGTCAGAGAAATAAATGCTTTGAAGAGACCCATGAGTCAAAAGGATGGTTAAGTTAGAGGAACGTCTCTAACCAAAGTTAAAAGGTGAGTTACCATAAATGGTTATGTAAGAGCCTTTAATGGTTTGGAAGACTTTAGAGGTTAACCATTTGAAGACATAAAGCCTTTAATGGTTATTGAAGACTTTGGAGGTTTTCGAGAAGTGACTTCCTTTTATTTAGGAATGTGACAATGATTAGGATAGGATTAGGCTAATTAGAAGGAGTTAGAAGAATCTAGAAGGGATTTAGGCATGCAAGTGGATTTTGTAGGAGAATGCAAGTGGGAGGAATTTTGGGCTTTTCAATTGAAATAAAATCATTTATTTCAATTAAATGGTTTAATTTTCATTTGGATAGATATTCAAATAAATATTAATTTATTTAAATGTGAATGTGAATTTTGGATTCTATTTAAATAAATCTTAATTTATTTACATGAGAAAAAGGAAGATAAAGCATTAAATGCTTGAAGACTTTGAGGAAAACCATTAAAGGCTTTAGAAGACTCTAGAAGGAAGCCATTAAGTTTGAAGACTTTAAGGGAAACTATTAAAGGCTTAAGAAGACTCTAGAAGGAAGCCATTAATTTTGAAGACTTTAAGGGAAACCATTAAAGGTTTCAAGTGGGTGAGAATAAATAGGGTTTTGAATAAATAATTTATTTATTTAAAATAGTTGTGCAACTTGCATTTGTAGGAAAATACAAGTGGGTGGAGGATAAAGGTGATTTAAATAAATGTTAATTTATTTAAATGTGAGAGATGCGATTTTGGGGGATTTAAATAAATATTAATCTATTTAAATGTGAGACAAGATTTAATTAAACAAATATGATTTATTTATTTAATGAATGGTCTCAATTTGGTTGAGTGAATTAAATCAAATAAATTGAATAATTTATTTAATTAATAGGAGAAGAGGGTTAAGATGAATTAATTAAATATTAATTTAATTAATTATTGATTGATGGTTAAATAACTAAATAAATACTAAATATTCATTTAATTAAGTGGACAAATTAATGTGAGTACATTTGCCCCTCTTTAAGACGGTGCGATTTTATCACATCGTTTCAAAGAAAGAAAAATAGGTGTGAAGAAATATGCCCTATAAATGTTAATTTAGTGGGTGGTATGGCCCCTCGAGAGATGGGCCAAATTTTTTATGAAGAATCGATCAATCTCTCGAAAAAGAACGAGAAGTGGAGGGGAGGTAGAATAAAAGAAATTAGCAATAATGGTGAAAGAATGGAAAAAAATAGAGTGGATACGAAGAAATGGCAAGCCAGTGAGTACGCGTAGGTTATGCAGGAGATATAGTGCAAATGTGGTGTTGTGCTTTTGATTGATACTATACAATTGATCAAAATTGGTTGGACAATCTAGTGCAATCTGTTTAATTGCCCTGGTAGAGTCAAAGCATGACAGTTGATGTGAGTTGTTCGCTTGGACAGGATAAAGTCTGAGTAAGTGAATCAAAGTGACCTGATGATGACTTAGACAATTGATGTAATTGCCCAATGAAGTCAAGGTATTTGAAGCAAAATACTCATTAAGACTTAGACAATTGATGTAATTGTCTATTATGATTGTGTTTGATTGGTTGATCAATTGATAGTGTGTGCGTGTGATGGATGGTTGTGGTGAATCATAGCAGCCCCGTTGAGACTAGGTCATTATGATAAATGCTTGTTGTAGTTTAGGTTTGTCATAATCGATTACCTATTGAGACCTGAAGATACTTGATCAGAGTATCTATTGATAGTCTAGGTGTGTGTGAGTCAATGTGCCTATGTAGATAGAGTAATTTGCTTGATTGGGTTGATGGGAGATGATGTAAGGTATGTGATGTTGATTACCAAAATGGGGAGGGTGAGGGGGGGTTCAATGTTAGATAGAAGAAATGGAGGACCTATGACACATTCGTATGGAAGAAGAGGAAAATAGAGTATCTATTTTCATTACTATGTATGCATGATATGCATCTATTATGAATGTATGGATGGATGGAATGCAACAGAATGCAGTATATACAGATGAGATGGAATGACGATCCATAGTGATTTATTTTTCATCATTGAGCTTTTGAATTATAGGAAGTGAGTGCAAACATCGATGGTATAATCAAACCATGATGACCTGAGCACTTCTTTCCTAGATTTTGATATAGCAAGTTAATACAAGGAACTTGATATAATGGATCAAGTTGACCTGAGTAGTGCTTGCAGAACATATAAGGATTATCTCCTTTCATGCATGACTTGGAACATCCTCCTTGATATTTTTCTTGATATTTTTCCAATCATATCCCAAGATAAGTTCATATCGTAGTAAGAGATAAACCATTATTGAGCTTGGATGAGGCAGTAGGAACCAAAGATGGAGCATTGTACCTGTAAGCAAACATCATATATAAAGAATAAAGAATATGGACCCTCGATAATGGTTCATGCTCATATGGTCGAGGTATAGTAAGCCATAGTGATCCATGACTGTATTTTGCATATGATCACATAGATTAGTGAACTTCCCACATAGACACCATTAGTACATGCCCCAGAATGTCATTGGAATATTTGCAGAATACATACAAACAATGCTTAGGAACCATCCTAGCCACTCTAATCACTTGTGGATATCTTGGAGTAGCATAGGAACCTGATATAAATAAATAACCCACAAATTGAACCAAGTACTTGATAGCTTTAAACAGAAATTTCTTGTCAAAGAAAATGTGATCTTGTCTTTGTTTTGGTAAGGAAGGATGTATCCTTGTGAAGACAGTTTTTGTGTCGATGTTGAGTGTTGGGTTGATGTGATAAGTGGTGATCATTTTGAGTATGTCACAGTGTTTGTTTGGTATCTACTTTGAAAAATGTATGTACAAGGTGTTGTCATGTTTTTTATTGATTTTGATGTTTTTGGATTTTGTGAGATAGTTTTCTAATGTTTTTGGTATTTTGATCATTGTTTTCCAATGTTTTTGGATTTTGTGAGATAGTTTTGAATGAAGAACTTAGTGAATCACAAAATAATGTAGAATCCACTTCCATGAACTAGATTAAGGGTATTGCCACCAGTTTAGACATGAATATGAAAAAGCAGGATGCGAGATGCATGAAGTACCATCCCTGATTGCAAATCAATAACAAGCCATGGTTTGGATGGATGGATGAATGGATGAATGTGAATGTGATCGCAACAAGTCTAAAAGACAATGGAACCATAGCCATTATGAGTGGCACTTGTTTGTCAGGTTTTCACCATTGTAGTTACCCAAGGTGCCACCGTAGTGGTTGTTCACCGTTTGGATGCATGATTTTTTTTTTCTTTACTATTTTGATTTATTTTGTATTTTCTTCAGGATATTTATCTGAATGTTTTTGGTGTTTTTCCTAATATTCACGTGAGCCTGATGCTCTGTATAGGTTATGTATAAATTTTTTTAAGGTGCATATTGTTGATCAAATCTGCTAGCGATTCTCCTTCTGAAGTCGCCAACTGATATGCCTCGAACCCAAATACAATAGTGATAACATATGGATCCAGCCAGTTTGATTCAAACTTCCCTTGATGTTCTCCGTTTGGTTGGTTACAAGGATTCTCTTAAAGAACAAGATCACCTACCTCAAATGTACGAGGTCTAACTCGATGATTATAACTTCTACTCATGCGCTGCTGATAGGCCTTGAGGTGATTATATGTAGCTTGTCATTTCTCATTAAGTAGCTCTAAGTGCTAAAGACATGATACTCTGTATGTTTCATCATCGATGAGATTATGCAAGCAAACCCATAGTGATGGTATCTCAACCTAAATAGGAAGGATTACTTCTGCAGCATAGACTAGTGAGTAAGGAGTTGCACCTGTAGGGGTTTGAATGCTAGTTCGATAAACCTGTAGTGTTGGATTCAATTGAACATGCCAATCACAACTGACGTCATTGACTGTCTTCTTGAGGATTCTTAATATGTTCTTGTTTGATGCTTTGGCCTGACCATTTCCTTGTGGGTAATAAGGAGTGGAAAAGTGGTGTTGGATATGAAACTTCTCACAAAGCTCACGGACATCTTGATTTTTGAAAGGAAGACTGTTATCTGTGATGATGGACATGGGTACACCATATTGACAGATGGTGTAATTAAGGATGAATGAGGTGATCAACTTGTCGGTAACTTGAGTAAGTGGATAGCTTCAATCCACTTTGTGAAGTATTCGATGGCGGTAATGATGAACTTGTGGCCGTTGGATGAAGATGGATGGATTTTACCCACAAGGTCAAGTCCCCATTGACAAAAAGGCCATGGTGTTGTGATTGGTTGCAATTCTTGTGCTGGTGCATGTATCAGGTCTCCATGAACTTGGCATTTTTTGCATTTTCTGACAAATTAATAGGAGTCTTTTTCCATAGACGACCAATAGTATCTAGTGCGTATGATCTTATTTGCTAGGGAAGGACCACTTGTGTGAGTTCCACAAATTCATTCATGTACCTCTTCCAATTCCTTTGTTATCTCATTATGTTCCAGACATCAAAGGAGACTACCATCAAGACTGCATCGGTATAGGGTTTCAGCAATTATGGTATATTAAGCATTTTGGCGAATGAAGGTTTTGCATTGGTTATTCGATTAGTTAGGAGGAAGTGTGTGATTTCATAGGTAGGTGTAGAACTCATCGTACCATGAGGATTCAAAATTGACAAGGTGACATATCATCTCAGATTCAGGGATATCATAAGTAGGAATCCAAAGATGTTCTACGAAGAACTCGTAGCATGCTGAATTTTGTGGAAGATCTAGGAGAGATGCAATGGTAGCCATAGCGTCAGCAGCTTGATTCTGATCTCTGGATATCTTCTCAAAGGTGATAGTAGTGAATGATGTTTTTAATTTGTCCACCATTTATTTGTACGACATAAGTTTGTCATCCTTGGTCTGATATTCATCTATTGCTTGTCAAATGACCAGTTGGGAGTCGCCATATACTTGTAGTTCTTGTAAATTCCATTGTATGGCTAGCCTGAGTCCTGTGATCAAGGCCTCATATTCAGCTATGTTGTTTGTGCATGGAAATGTAAGCATGTAAGACTTCGAGATACTGTCACCTTGAGGTGTGATAAACAGAATGCCTGCCCCCGAGCCATGCCTAGTGTATGAACCATCAAAGTATAGTTTCCATGGTTGTGCTGCTGTGATCATGAATATCGCTTCATCTAGAAAATTGGAAATGAGCGGATGATCGCCCATTAGGGGAGAATCAACTAATTGATCTGCAATAACTTGGCCCTTGATAGATTTATGGTCCACATACTCGATGTCAAATCCACTTAGAATCATCACCCATTTGGCCAAATGGCCTGTCAATGCTTCTTTGCTGAGTAAGTATTTGAGTGCATCAATCTTTGCAATTAGTTGTATTTTATGTGTCAATAGATAGTGTCTTAGTTTAGTAGCTGCCAAGATTACTGCTAGGCAAGCTCGCTCAATAGGGGTGTAATTGAGTTCATAGCCAACTAGTGTGTGAGAGATGTAGCAAACAATACACTCTTTCCCTTCTGCATTGTGTTGTGCCAATAGCACTCCTAATGTTGTATTAGTTGCTGATATATAGAGTAGTAGAGGCTTAATTAGATCTGGTGGGATCAATAATGGTGTATTCATGAGATAATCTTTAAGCATCTAGAATACTTGTTGGCATCTAGCATCCCACTGAAAGTGGATATTTTTGTGTAGCAGGTGTGTAAAAGGGTGACACTTATCTACCAGTTTGCAATGAATCTCTGAATTGATTGTAGTTGTCCTTGTAATGTCCTTAGTTGACTGATGTTGTTTGGTGGTGGCATGTCCATGATTGCTTTGACCTTTGCAGGATCAACCTCAATACCTTTACTTGAGACAATGTATCCTAGAAGTTTCCCTGAGGTTACTCCAAAGATACATTTCTTTGAGTTGAGTCAAACATGATATTGTTCCAGTCTATCAAAGATTTTCTCTAATATTTCTAGATGACCTTCTCTTCTTAGTGATTTTGCCAATAAGTCATCAACATAATCTTCCATTATGGTATGCATAATGTCATGAAAGATGGTGGTCATTGCTCTTTGATAGGTCGCTCCTGCATTCTTTAGACCAAAAGGCATGATATTCCAGCAGTATGTGCCCCATGGACATGTGAAGGTTGTCTTATGTTGATCCTCAGCTGTGAAATTTATCTAGTTGTACCTTGAAAAGCCATCCATGAGAGAAAGCATGGCATGTCCTGCTATTAGGTCCACTATTATGTCCATGTTTTGTAGGGGGAAGTCATCTTTAGGACATGCTTTATTCATATCTCTGAAGTCAGTACAGATACAAATGCCCCCATTTGGTTTGCCCATAGGAACAATATTGGATATCCAATCCGCATAATTAATTGGTCTAATAAAACCAACATCTAGGAGTTTCTTAAGTTCTGCTTTGACTAGTACTGCAATTTGAGGATGCATCTTGTGAAGCTTTTACTTGATAGGTTTGGCTCCTTCTGCGACGGTGAGGTGATGCATGACTAAATCAGGATCAAGCCCAGGCATGTCTGCATATGACCATGCAAAGTTAATTTGGTACTTTTGGAAGAATTCTACAAACTTAGGCTGTTACAGGAGTCCCCACGTTGTATTCTTTTGTCTCTTCAATGAGGATTGTTGATCATTCCTAATGTGTACTAGAGGAGAGAATGTTAAACCTTTCATCCTTAGGTGCCTTAGAGAGGTTTTCACCATTGGATATGCTCTTTCTTTTTACTTTTGCAGGATCAAACAATTCCATAGCGTGGTTTTCACTGGAAGATCCATGTTTTATTGTTATATTTTTGCAACTAAAATATTTGGCATCTGCCCTAAAGTATGTTGTGCTATTAAGTTCAATGGCGAATTGATGGAAATGGGTATGGGATAGACTAGCCTAGTCTATGCTCTTTGATCCTCTCCTTGGATCACCAGGTGTTCCAACCATACCCTAGGGTCTCTAGGACTTCCCTTTCTTGTGGAATCCCCTGACCTTACCCAATCCACCCAACAACAACATGTGATTCTTCTCCTAAGGTCTCACCTACTCACAAGCTTCAAAAACCCCCACATGGGCTAATAAGGGTTTAACTCTTCCTACAACTTCTTAGGTCCTAGCAAGGATAGGATAGGTTTTGGACATAGTTCTCCATCCATTCATGTGCCCCCAAGAGGTTTTGACCTTCCTACTTGTTACCGATCTCACTATTTTTCTTCTTTCCTACAAAATAGGGCTACAAGGAATGTGCCCCAATTAGGCCTCCATTCCGGACTTTTAGGGCTCCCTCTTGTAAATAATGCCAAAACTTGTGAAACTTCCCAAAGGGACTGCTATTCATTTGAAAAAGGCTCAAATATTTTCCTAGTTTTGGGCCTCCAAGTGTTCGTACACTGCCCTAGGTGAATTTAGGGGTTTTTTATGATGGTTTCTAGGCCTGCTAGGGTTACAGTGATTGTTTTCTATCTTCACCACCTTGTCTAGATTGGTGGCAGATCCTCCTTCTCACCAATGATTCTCCACACACCCCTCTACAACTCCTCCAAAGGGTTATTCCTTCCTTGTCCTTCCTTGCTCTCACGGACCTCTGCAACCTTAACCCTTCCTAGCTAGGCACAGTCTAGTCTCGCCTGGGAGTGGGTCTTTGAAAGGATTTCCTTCATTTTCAAGGGGCTTGATTCCTCTGAGATACTATACAGGGTCTACACTCCTATTCCCCATGGTTTCATGGTGTTTCCACAATGGGGATAGGAGTTGTCAACCCATTTACACAAAACAGTCCAAAACTGGATAGTAAAGAAGAAATTTGCAAAGTATTTACAAACACACCAAAAATTGGAAAAAAAACTTATTCTAAGTGCTCAAAATGAATTTTTCAACACTAAACAAGACTCCTAATATAATTTAAGTTCCAGAACAATCCATTAACAATATTTACAAACACACCAAAACTTGGAAAACAAACTTAGTCTAAGTGCTCAAAATGAATGTGTCAGCACTAAACAAGACTCCCAATACAATTTAGGTTCCAGAACAATCCATTAACAATCCTTCATTGCTCCATTTGTGCTGACTGGCAACCAAAACACAATCACAGTCAAGGTCTTTTTCCTTTGGCCGTACAATCTGACATCCAACCCATCATTTTAGGGTTTGCAACCATATATAATGTCTTTGCCTCAATTTGTGTGCCAAGATTAGGGTTCTCCATGCCAAGCTAAGGTTATGACCTATTAGATGGAAAAGTTGCATGACAACTTTGAAAAGTTGTCATGCAACTTTTTGCAACTTTTGAGCAACTTTTGGAATGTTGCTTTTCTTGACTTTTAGGCCTACATTGGGCTATCCTATGGACACAACCATGCTAAGAGGACCTCAAACTCATCAATGGGCACACATGCCCTCTACTCCAAAAGGAAACTCAACCTAGACTTGTGAACCTAGGACCTAAACTAGGACCTAAACAAGACCAATGAGCTCTTGGCTCTTATTACATTTACATGGCTTCTTAAAGAAGCAAAATCCCAAAAAAGTCCAAATGGAGGAAGACCTTAGAAGGGTGCTCCTACACCATACTCCCCCTCTGCACAAAATTAAGGAACTAGGGGAGAGATGAGAGTTGGGTCAATACCAAGTTTCTTGAACCTGCCCTCTTCAACCCAAGTGGCTTCAAACTCAGGTTGACCTGCCCACTTCACCAAGTATTCCATGTAGACCTGGTGTCTAGTAGACTTCTTCACCCTTGACTCCAAGATCTCCTCTGCTATGGGTTGCTTCTCTTGAGGCAAGACATTCACATCCAAATCCTGTAGCACCTTGGCTTGATTCTCAATTTGCCCTACTATTTCACCTTTATATAATATCAGATCGGCAACATTGAAGACTGGTGATATGGCCAAATCTGAAGGAAGATCCACCTTGTAGGCGTTCTCACCATATTTGGACAAAATTATACAAGGTCCAACACTCTTCATTTGTAGTTTAGTAGCTTTGCTGCTTTGCATTCTAGCTTTACTTAAATGGACCATCACATAGTCACCCACTTTGAACTGAACCTCTCTCCTTTTTTCATCCACTTTAGCTTTCAGTTTTTGAGTAGACTCTAGGATGGCTCTCTTGACCCGTTCTTGGACTTCCTTGATGGTTTGAGTGAAGTCCTCTGCTTGCCCACTTTTCATCTCCATGGAACCAAGTTCTCTTAGTTCACACACCCCTCTTGGATGTCTTCCATAGACAACCTCAAAAGGACTCCTTCTAGTGGCCCTATTTACACTATCATTATAGGCATACTCAGGTTGTGGAATAACTAGATCCCAAGTCTGCCCATACTCCTTGGTTAGACACCTCAACAAGTTGCCTAACACCCTGTTAATGACTTCAGTTTGACCATTACTTTGTAGATGGTAAGCTGAGCTGAATGATAAATTAGTCCCTAGTCTTCTCCATAAGGTTTTCCAAAAATGGCCCATGAATTTGCTATCCATATCTGAAACAATACTTAATGGGAGTCCATGAATCCTTACAATCTCCTTAAAGAAGAGATGTGCAATATAACTAGCATCATGAGTAGTTCTACATGTAATAAAATGGCTCATCTTAGAAAATTTGTCTACCACCACATAGATGATATCCATACCTATCTTTGTCTTGGGGAGTCCTACCACAAAGTCCATGCTCACACACTCCCAAGGCCTATTTGGGACCGATAATGGCTGATAGAGGCCTGCATTGTTTGATCCTCCTTTTGCCCTTTGACACACACCACATTGCTCCACATACCTTCTCACATCCCTTGGAAACCTAGTCCAATAGTAGTACCTCTGTACTAGGTCCAAAGTTTTATTGATTCTAAAGTGTCCACTTAGACTTCCATTGTGTTTCTCTTGTATGATATTTTCTCTCATGGATCCTCTAGGCACACATAACTGATTGCCTTTGAACAAGAGACCATTTTGAAGAGTGTAATCTACATACTCACCATGAAAATGATTCTCAAACTCCTTGTAGACCTTGTAGGCTGATGAGAAGTCCTCATCTTATTCATAGAGATCCTTGAAACCTTCTATCCCTATGCTCTGCAATTGTAATTCTTGGATAGTCAATAACTTCTGGCTTAAAGCATCTACCACCTTGTTGAGCTACCCCTTTTTATGCTTGATGGTAATGGTAAAGGATTGGAGGTACTTCATCCACTTCAAATTTCTATTGCTAAGCTTCTCTTGAGTGTTAATGTTGTAGACACTCAAAATTGTCATGTCTAATTAAATAAATATTTTATTTATTTAATTGATCCCACTTCTTCTATAAATTAAATAAATCTTTATTTATTTAATTAATTCATTAGCTTTTTCTACACATGACACATGTCATTCATCTCTTAATTCCTACACTACCTACCTCTTTCATTTTTTTATTATTTCTTCTACCTACCCTCTAATCCTAGCCGACCTCCTTTTTACACCTCTCAATCTTATCCCTCCATTTCATATAGTGTCTTCTATTTAAGGAGATGCTTCTTTCATTATCAAACCCTAATGCCCTAATGATCTTTTATGCAATTGACTACACTACAATCCTACTTGCAACCACATTCCATTCTTTGTTGAGCTCTTGTGCACATAAAATCTAAGAGCAAATATATCAAGAAAGATCAATGGAGATAGGAAGAATGGAGATCAAAACCCTATTGGACATGTGATGGTATTATCTTTGTGATTTCATTTGATTTACATTGTCTTAGGTAATCTTCATATGTTATGGTGGATCTTTGTTGTTGTTAGGCTAGGGTTTGGTGGTTGAATTCATTTAGCCCTTCAATTTTGCTATTATTGCTATCCATTTTCACCATATACATTTTGGCACGCCCGGTGGGACTCTTGTCCCTTTTGCATTTAACATCCTTGTTGCAGATTTTGTAATGTGAAGTTGCAGATCTGATGTTTTCGGCAGCATTTTGTTATTTCTACGTCTGCGCACTTTTGGACCGCGTTTTTGATTTTCTAGCGCATCTGCGACATCTGGATCTGCGTCTGTGTTTTGGCAATATTTTATTTTGCAGGTTCCAGAAAGGTGCGTCTATGTGGTAAAGTCGCGTCTGCATACTTTTAACCAGCGTCTGTGTCACGGAAGCGGTCTGTGCTCTGTAGGCGCATTTGTGCATCACAAAACCACATCTGTGTTATCCAGTCACGTCTGCGTTAAGGGTAACCATGTCTATGCTCGCTCGATTCAAATTTTGGGTTTTCATTGATTCAGTTTTTCAAGTTTTGCATTTAGGGTTTCAGATCTGGTTTATTTTGAGCTAACATTTTCAGATCTAGCTAATGAAATTGATGCAGCTTGTCTTGAAGGCAAAATCGTTTGGTTGAAGGCCCCTATTTCACAAAGTCTTTTGGGTTTTAAAATTTACCTAACTTTTGTGTTTGCAGGAAGGGGTGATTATTTCAAACAACCCAAACTACTAACAACTTTTTGTTGCAGGTCCTTGGCAAGGGTTTTTTGGATTTTTATTGTGTGCCTTGTTTTCATAGAATAGAAAACACTTCCATTGGTGCACTAAAATTGAATCATTGTCTTTTGTGTCTTGAGCAATAGGCTCTTTTTGTTTAATCTTTAGAGGGGCTGTCTTCCCATGTGGTCATTAGGACTACTAGTGAGAAGAGAACGACCCAAGTGGTAGTGAGGAAAACCCACCTCTTCCGAACCACTATAAACAAATGTATTCATGGTGAAAACTATGAATAACGTGTAGTGATTAGTTCATACCGACACTATGTCTCCCCATAAACCCGTTTGATCAAATTTATTTGATCATTTGTAGGGCGTAACCCCTACCAGCTGGGAGCCTTCTATATTTACAAAGCTGAAAGTGCCGCATGTATGGCCACACGAGCAGATGCCCTTACTAGCACCTTTTTGTTTTAGAAGCCCAAATCCTTCTAGTTGTTGGGGTAGGAGGTCAGACCTCTGGTAGCGGCCCACACACATACGGTTCTTAGTAGAGATACAAAGTTCGCCATGGGGAGTTTTCATGGGGACTGATGCTTGGCTGACCCAAGAAGTGAGTGCCGAGGGTGGAGCCAGTGAGGTCAAGCATCTAAGTATCCACTCTGAATAGCGTAGCCTTGGGGGTAAAACCCTATGTGGGATCAACAACTATTGTCTTGGCCAGCCATAAGAATTGTGCTTGACTTATTTTAAACATTCAAACATTCAAGACCAAACAACAAAACATTGTGTCTTTTATGTCTTCAAGTGTATGCAAAACAATTTTACATCAAACAATACACTTTTCTTGGAGTCATTTTGAGTCTAAACACTTGCAAACATTGAATCCTCATCAACATTGTGTCCTTTTGTCACAAAAAATAGTCAAACAGTCAGATTTGGTCACAACAAAATGACTTCACAGATTGGAAAAAATTGCACAAATTTTACAGAAATGCGTCTGTGTCTGTTCCAATCACGTCTGTGTCATCTAAGTGCGCCTGTGAAGGGTAGAATCATGTCTGTGTGTCTAACAGTGTCTGTGTTAAATAGAGACACATCTGTGTCAGGGAACTGTGTCTGTGAAGTATACAGGTGCGTCTGTGTCCAGAATTAGAAAAATTTTATAGTCCAGCAAACAAGAGCAATCAGTTTCAGAATTCTTGAGCTTCCTAGGTCATTTCTCTAGGTTTCATTTAGCATTCAACTTGTCTTTGGGTCTCACAAAGTCCATCATTGCTTTACATCTTGCTTTACATTCACACTTGTCTAAACTTGAGTCAAAAGGTCACTTGCTTGTCCTCATCATACTTTGTCAACACACTACATACACCAACACTTTGCTAAGTGGTCCCTCATCAAGGTCTATCACCTTTGGGTCTCATTTGGTCTTACTTAGAGTCAAGGTCAACTTACCTCATCAAGAGAAACTATCCTCTCTTTGGAAGTCACACCTACTCTACTACATACATACTTGGTCTTACACTCCATCCAACTCTTGGTCTTCCATACTTTTTCCATTTTCATCTAGTCTCACACATCTTGGTCAATACCTAGTTCATGGTTGAAACTCGTCTTCAAAAATCTAGGAGAGAAACTAAAGAGGCTCAAGAGTCCACAAACATGAGTTCTTATGAGTATGACAATGATGTCTTTTTCAATACTGATCATAACACATTACTTGACATGAATGCCTATAGAAACATTCCAAATGTTGAGAACATGGACACTACAAACAACAATGATACACACAATGACAATATGGATAAATTTTCCGTACATTCAATAGATGTGGAAGAATCCATTATGGACCCCCTGCTTCAATCGACTGATTGAGGAAATAATGAGGAGAGATAGACAATACTTCTTACAAATGATGGCACAAAGTGGAGCCAAGATACCTCATGATTTTGACATGTCTGAAATAATGGAAAATTGACCTTTGCAACAAACTCACTCCAACATGGATCAAAGGAGACCTAATAGTGGAGGAAATAGAGGACCATATATGGTACCTGAATCACCATCGTCTTTGCTTCAAAAACCAGAGGTCCCGCATACACATGGTCAAGCATATGATACTCACCTTCTCAGACCATTATGGAAGTCTTATGTAGACAGATATGCTCAATCACATACTCAAGCTATGAATCAACCAAAGCAATTGGATATTCAAAGGCATGCTCAAAATTTGGACACAAGGAAACCTCGTGTCAAATTTGGGGGCAACACATTAGAACATGACATACCTGTAGAGTATGGCATACATGCACAAAATAAATATGGTGTTCCTCAACATGAATCTATACCAAGTGGTCCATATATGCAGCATTACTATAGACCTCCTACATATGAACATGTGTATGATCAATATCATCCATATATGCAACAAGCTCCTCCTCCAATTGGTGCCTCAAACATGGGGTATGCTTCAAGAAGTCGATCTCCACCTAAGAGCAATTTGGAGCAACAAATCAAGGACTTACAAAAGAAAATGGAGGACATAAATACACCGAAGCCAACATACACAATGAGAGACATATGTCCTTATCCATTTGACAAGAGAATTCCAATGCCTCCATTTCCGACACACTTTGTGATGCCTAAATTTGATAAGTATAGAGGAAAAGGGGATCCTAAGGCACACATAAGACAATTTTTCATAGCTTGCATTGAAGTAGCTTCAGAAGAGACATATTTGATGAGATTATTCCCACAAAGCTTAGGTGATCAAGCTATGGAATGGTTCTCCCAACTACCACCTGGTATTAAGTCATGGGGTGACTTAGCAGAGGCATTTATTCAACATTTCTCCTACAATATAGAGATAGACATATCAGTCACTACTTTATGCAACACAAAGCAAAAAGAGGGAGAGTCTTTTGCATCATTTTTACAAAGATGGAGGAATCTAGCTAGCAGATGCTCTTGTGAAATTCCACAAAAACAAATGGTAGAAATGTTCACCTAGAACGTTAACAAAGACATTGGCTATGATCTAAGGAAAGCTTGTTTGTCCACCTTCAAGGACGTTATTGAAAAAGGCTTAGCAACAGAAAAGGTCCTAATTGAGCAAGGAGTAATTAAGATATTTAAGGAAAGCAAAGATGACTCTAAAGGAAAAGACAAGCCAAGATTTTGGAATAAAAACAAGAACATAGTCAATGATGGTGTTGTTGATGCCAATCAAGTGCGACCCAAATTCATCTTTTCGGGATCAAGTTCTACAAACAATCAAGTGAATACTCAAACAACTTCTAGATCACAAAGGAAGTACACTCCATTGGGAGAACCACTTGAGTCAATCTTCAAAAAGCTTGTGGCAAACAAAGTGATCATAGTTCCAGATTTTCCTCCATATGAACCAAAGGTTAAACCAAATTGGTGGAATGATGATGAGTATTGTGAATTTCATAAGAGCAAGGGTCATAAAATAGGAAATTGTCATCGACTGAAGAATATCGTACAAGATCTCATTGATAGAGGTGACATTGAGATTGAGGGACACTCATCCAATCAAGAACATGAGATGTTTAAGGAACCATTCCCAAAGTATGACAAGGGAAAAGCTAAAGTCACAGATGATCAAGCCAACTATACTAGAGCACCTTACAACTATGATTCAACTATCAATCATATCTCGATGGACAATCATGTCTCTACTATTATCATCAAGGACAAAACTCCTGAGAGTTCTACCCAGCGACCCAAGATTGTCCTAAGAGGTGTTGGATCTTCTTCCGAACCTACCTCTGAATGTCATGTTACAACCCATCAAGGTAAAATTACTTTGCCAGGTGCCTCCACTAAAAATACTGCTTCTTCATCAACCAAAACGGAGTATGACCTTGTAGAACAGTTAGGGAAGACACCCGCGCTCATCTCCATCCTTGAGCACCTACGTATATCCCCCACACATAAAGCTATTCTTGACAAAATCTTGAGAGACACCGCCGTTCCTACTGATCTGAACATGGACCAGTTTCAAGCCATGGTGGGATACCTCTCCATTCCACACTCCCTTACATTCACAGAAGCTAATGATGCCTCCGTAAGTCAGCCACATAATGCACCTTTACACATTGAAGCCTTCATACACAAACATAGAATCAAACGAGTCCTGATAGATGGAGGAGCAGGTCTAAACATTTGTACATTGAGCACTATTAAACAATTGGGGTATTCTGATAAAGCTATGAATTCTACAAACAAAATTACCATCAAAGCATATGATGATGAAGAGCGTTCATCCAAGGGAACAGTCACCTTGCCTCTCAGAGTTGGGCCAGCTACAAAGGATGTGGTTTTTCAAGTCCTGGATCTAGATCTCACATACAATATATTACTAGGACGTCCTTGGATTCATGAGATGAGAGCAATACCATCTACATATCATCGATGTATCAAGTTTCCACACAATGGAGTTGAAGTGACCATCAAAGTTGACCCAAATCCATTCATATATTGCAACAATCTATGACCTAGATCAAAAATAACAATCTCGGTCAATCGAGAAGTTATTTCTTCATCAGCATATGTGGATCCAGA
This sequence comes from Cryptomeria japonica, assembly GCF_030272615.1. Classification (NCBI taxonomy): domain Eukaryota; kingdom Viridiplantae; phylum Streptophyta; class Pinopsida; order Cupressales; family Cupressaceae; genus Cryptomeria; species Cryptomeria japonica. The sequence goes on along the minus strand of NC_081405.1, from coordinate 128,357,407 downwards.
ATCCTTGAAACCTTCTACATCAAAGCAAGCAGAGATAAAAGAAAAGTTCAAGATTAAATACATGGGATGTGGTGAGTATATCTTTCATGTTGATCAACTCCCACTATCTCCTAAGACATTCAGTCAACATGAACAACCTACAAACAATTTTCATTGCCACGGAATTGGGTGTGAACCACCTAGTGTTGTGGCTACTAAGTCTGAATGCAAATCTCTTCTAGTGGTGCAAGCAACTCTTGATATCAATAGTCCTAAGAGTGGTTACAACAAAGAATCTATTGAGCATATCGCCAGCCCTCTTGAGAACTCATATAACCTTAGCATTTCATCCACTCATTCCATTTCCACTTCACTTCTAGACTTGGATCAACAAGAATTACAAAAGCCCTTACTCATTGGGGATCAAAAATCAACTTTTGAAAAGAAAAATATAAAAGTTAAAAATAAAGAAAAGTCCTTTAGTCCATATCAAAATCAAAAGCTATTGGGCTCTGCAAAAATCAAAGTCAAGGATAAAACTCCTATGAAGCAAAAAGAGCAAGAGTTGATCTCCCCTAATATCAAAATAACTGGGGGCAAAAGTTCTACAATTTTAAGTCAAAAAGCATACTTGTTGATCCTAAGTCTCCATCATGCTATCTTACTTTCACTTCTTTTCACAATCATAAGCCTTCATCACTCATCCACTTGTTCCACACATCCTTTCCCTTCTGGCGATACATCACGGACCTTTAATGGAGCTTCCTTGAAGGACTTTGTTATCAGGGATGACCAAACTTCTTCAAGTGACACGCATATGGGCTTGTGTAGTCCACACACTAGTAATTCTATCCTAGTTCCTTTATCAAGGAAGATAGTCACTCGAGCTACACATCATTTAGTCAAGGAACAACGCAGCTACAATCATAAGGTTAAGCCTCACACATTTGAGGTAGGTGATTTGGTTCTCAGAGAAAACCCCAAAAATCAGCAAGACAGAGAGAAGAAGGGCAAGTTCGAACCAAACTGGCTTGGTCCTTACATCATTACAACAACATATGGATCTGGGGCATATCAGCTCTCAACTACAGAAGGTGAACCTTTGGAGGATCCTATCAACAACATGCACCTTCGCAGGTTCTACACATAGCTCTTTGGAATATCCTAATTCAAAAATACAAAAAAAAATTAAAAAAATTGAAAAATACAAAAAAAATTATAAAACAAAAAAAATCGTTACTTGGTGAAAACCTGGCAAATAGGCACCTTGTGATACAGAAAAAATCAAAAAATCAAAAAAAAGTAAAGAGAAATAATTTCATCCAATGGTGAAAACCACTTCAGTGGCGCCCTGGGCAAGTACCATAGTGAAAACTGGGTCACTAGCGCCATGTGTAGAGACATTGCTCCTCCCTCCTTCAAGATCCACTTTCATCCTTTCACTTCGCACACACTCACGACCAATTCATCCATAATAAGCTTACCCATTTCCATCATGGCTTGTTATTGATCTACCCAAGATTGGTTAGCCATTCATAATAAACCTCCCTTTCCATCCATAATAAATCAGATCCTATCTATGGCTATGGCAAATCCTATGTCTAGTGATGGGTGTGGAACTAAGAACATCACATGTTTCGAGGAGTATAGTTTCTTCCAACTTCCTTCAGTCTATCCACGCACAATCTGCAATAAAGCAACATTTTCATCGCCAGTCCGCAATAAAGTTTCATCTTCTCCGCAATAAAATATTAGTTTCATGGATTCAGTCAGTTTTAGATGAGACAGCAGCAACAATGGGCTTCAACAAATCAAATCTTTCAACAGACTCAGACAACATATGGTTCAGTGCTATCTATCCTTTTTGTGAAAGTAAATATTGTGACCACAATCAAATAAGACTTATACAAGTGACAAGAGACACTAAACTTGAGGGCTACAGTGGATGTTGGTGTCGAGTCTCGATTTTCTTTTGATTTCATCTTTTTTGGTGACATGTCTTTTAGCTTTTCTGGGATGTCTCTGACTAGAGATTCTATCTCCAGGATGCCTTTGACTAGAAAGGCGAGGATGGGGTATCGTCACCTATTTGCATTTGCTGTCTATGGATTGTCTCCTAGTAATGCTATGACTTGTCCAAGGATATGAGGACACTGTGAGTCTAGTATGAACTGGGGCATTCCTTGTTTGTGACTGTCTTATCTCCATGCAAACAGGTACAATGACTTTCTGGGTTGAACATATGCCTTGATTGTCATAACCTACTTGCCATAATAAAGCTCAATGATGATAATGCACAAGAAGCTCTTTCACATTCATATCTTCTATCTTTCATCCCCCTTTCTTGATTGACTTCCATAGTCCTTCTTGAGTCCACGTAGCTTGCTATCACATGACTGAGTATAATGACACACAAAAAACATTTGCATTTCATGTAGTTTGCACTTGCATTACCACATATAAGCATTTCATACATACATATAGATATCACAACTGCATCACATCCTGCACACAACACCTGTTAGCACAATTTACATTTACATTATCATATTCATCTGCATTACATACATTCACATTTGCATCATTCATACACATATACAACATAAAAGAACAAAAATATTGCATTTCATTATATACATATTTGCATCCATATTATAAGCATCACACAAAACATACATCATAAGAACATCTCATCACATAGGTACACATGCATATAGCTACCGCAAAGATGAATCATCTCATATATATAATAAAAAAGTGTCATCATACAATGATGTCAAAAATACATATGGCTACAATCACCCGCAGGTGTCTACATCATCATACAAAAAAAAATGGTACAATACTGATACAAAGGGAGCCCTCTATGGCTATGATGAACTCCCTCCCTCGGAGCCGCCTGGCCTCGGTAGAATCTGAGCCCCTGAGGGACCCACCCCAGGATCATCCCGCCTGTCCCCTCTATCTGGTGGTGGTGGAGGACCCATGACCCCACCACTCGATGCCTGTCTCCTCTGACTCCCTCCTGTAGCTGTCGCTATATGTGACGATCTATCGAAGCTCCTTGCCCGCTGATCTGCTGGCACTGCACCATAGTAGAGGTCCCTCCAGTAGGCTATCTCCTCTCCTGCCTGTAGGACATAAGCGTATCCTGCCCCTGCATCCTTAGCTTCCTATCTCCCTACCCTCAGCACTGTCTCAGCCTCTATATAGCACTGAATAGCCTGGTCTCTCTCTCGCTCAGTATCTCGGAGCCTCCTCCTGAGCCGACCCCTCTCCCTCTCCAAATCGTGAATCTCATCTGCCTGTCCCTGGCAGATCTCCCCAAGCTCAATCAGCTCATCCTCCTCTAGGTCAGCCCCCTCTACCTCTGCCTATGCCTATACCTACCCCTGTGTTGCTGGCACCTATACTAGCACCTGTTCCTGTACCTATCCCTGTCTCTGTATCTATCGAGGACCCTATGCTGCTGGCACCTGTACTGGCAATCCACCGCGACCCCTCACCATCTGAGCCTCTCTCTCCTCTCCACCCTCCCTCTGAGGTGTAACCCTCCTCTCTCCAACTACTCCCCTCTGCCTCCGTCGGCCTCTGCCCCCATCACCTCCACCATCATCATCATCATCTCCCCCCCCATCTCCCTCTAATGCCTCTCCTAGATCTATCAACTGTGGGAACGGATGCTCTGCCTAATAAGCTGTATACTTGGCATCCATGCCAGCATCCTTGATCTCAGGCCACATATCCCAGGGTAGGGGCATCATCTCTGCCAACTGTGTGACTGCCTGATCATACAATAACAATGGCCCAAACTGTGCTTGATCTCTAACTGTACGGGCATACATGCCCGAGCCCCGTGGCATCCTCTGGATCCTGCCATACTACCTACAAACCCTATCCACCAGCTATCTCTCTGACACATAGGGCATCTGCCCAATCAGGTACCTACTCCAGAAGGTGTAGGGTAGCTCCACTGCGTCATCCTCCCACTCCTCGCAGCCTAGATATGGTCTCTATATGACCACATCAATCTCGTCTATCACTCGCCGCCAATGCTCCAACCTGCCAATCTGCGGCTATGATGTGATCATATCATATAAATGTACAAAGCTGCATCTATGACCTCTACCCTTGAAGTGTATCGGTCGGGTAACCGGCAAATGCTCGTAGGCCCATACCTTGCAGCAGTGTCACTCCACAGCCCAATCCCACTGATCCATGATAAACAAACTAATGAAGCTCATAATAAAAATGGGCCAGCACACATGGTCCCCAGGCGTATCTGGTGTGCTGCATCACTAGTGTCTCTAGTGCTCCTCTCTAGCCCACAGCCAACCCCCGTGTCACCCTATCTGGACACAGGAACCTACTGATCGCTCCTCCTACCACTGCCGACAGTGCTAGCCCTGTGGCTGTCATAGTGTCCCACACCACGTGTCCTACCTTCATCTCCAGTCCAGGGTCTTGAAACACCCATCTCAAGGCCTCTCTGTCACCATCTTGATCGTATGGGATCAGATCCCCATCGATCGGTATTTGCAATATCCTATAGACATCCTCCAGGGTGACTGTCATCTCACCCATCGACAAATGAAACATACATGTCTCTGAGTGCCATCTCTCAGCCAGCGTAGTCAGCAAACCCATGTTCGCCTGAAACTCTGGCACATACAATAGATGTCTCAAACCCATCTCCTCAATGGCAGCTCAGTCCCCAAGTGTCAACTCAGGTCGCAATCTCTGAGTTGATGGGAATCTCTCCCGTGACTCCAGCATAGGCAAATACTCCTGCAGTCAAGCAAATCAATCATGTCAGTTATCGTGGCATTCACTGTTCATCACAAAATGCTACTTTTTATCTAAATGCACATGGCTATCTATCCCAGTGACACTCACTATTCATCACAAAGTGTTGCTATCTATCCTAGTGGTACTCCCTGTTCATCACGAAGTACTACGTGTGTGACACTCACTGTTCATCACAAAGTGTTACTCACATTTACACTCCCTGTTTATCACAAAGTGTTGCTCATACTTTGGGTACTCCCTGTTCATCACAAAGTACTCTATCTTGGTACTCCCTATTCATCACAAAGTGCCTTGATCTATCCTAGTCTTCCCTAGAGGACCTGCTTGAGTGTATCCTCTTAGCAGCTTATCCAATCGACAGCGTATGTTCATCACAGAATTGCCGATTTGACCTAGAAGACAAAAACTTGCATTTTTTGGACATAAACACGTTTTTGTCACACAAACGTGCTTACAGACTGCACAAGCGTGCCTGAACAACACAAACGCACCTGTATGACACAAACGTGCTTATGCTATGCATATACGCGCCTAGGCGACACAGACGCCCCTGCATGACGTAAACGTGCCCACATTCGACACAAACGCAGTTCTAGACACAGACGCACCTGGCACAAATGCAGACGCACTTAAACGATTTTTGACATTTTTGAACCTACTTCTAAGCGCATTTATTGCCCTACCTAGCATGCATTAATGACAAAATTAAATGCATCAAAGTACAAGGAGGTTTGGTGGTACTTACCGGCTCTCCTGCCTCTGCTGGCCTCTGGAATCGACGAACGTGGTCGAATCTGTGAACGAAAGCCATCGCAGCTGACTGCTCCTGCTCTTTTCTCGCTCTGCAATCTGCTCTTGTGGATGCCAATGAGGATGTCTTCCCCCCGTGGTCTATCTTATAGCCTACCTTAGCCCCCGCCCTCGTTTCCTGATTCATTCTTCTTTATCCCGTGACTTTGTCACTTTATTCGGTCAATCCATTCTAGCCTTTCTTTCTTATCGAGAGATTGTCTGCAATCTTTTAAGACATTTTCATCCAATCTCTCGAGGGGGCATATCATTCCCATCTTGGGGAAACTCTATATCAGTTCATCTTATCTTCTTTGAAACAACGTGACAAGCCGCATTGTCTCAAAGAGGGGCAAAATGTAGACACTCAAAATTGTCATGTCTAATTAAATAAATATTTTATTTATTTAATTATCCAAGCCTAATTCTTCTATTAATTAAATAAATCTTTATTTATTTAATTAATTCATTTATCCTCTTCTAGCCTTATATCTCATTTAAATAAATACATTTATTTATTTAAATTATCCTTTTCCTAAATTAAATAAATATTTTATTTATTTAATTGATCCCACTTCTTCTATAAATTAAATAAATCTTTATTTATTTAATTAATTCATTAGCTTTTTCTACACATGACACATGTCATTCATCTCTTAATTCCTACACTACCTACCTCTTTGATTATTTTCTTATTTCTTCTACCTACCCTCTAATCCTAGCCGGCCTCCTTTTTACACCTCTCAATCTTATCCCTCCATTTCATATAGTGTCTTCTATTTAAGGAGATGCTTCTTTCATTATCAAACACTAATGCCCTAATGATCTTTTATGCAATTGACTACACTACGATCCTACTTGCAACCACATTCCGTTCTTTGTTGAGCTCTTGTGCACATAAAATCTGAGAGCAAATATATCAAGCAAGATCAATGGAGATAGAAAGAATGGAGATCAAAACCCTATTGGACATGTGATGGCATGATCTTTGTGATTTCATTTGATTTACATTGTCTTAGGTAATCTTCATATGTTATGGTGGATCTTTGTTGTTGTTAGGCTAGGGTTTGGTGGTTGAATTCATTTAGCCTTTCAATTTTGCTATTATTGCTATCCATTTTCACCATATACAAATGTAACTCAAAGCCTAGTTATCTGTGAACATCACAAATTCTTTTGGGAGTAGGTAATGCCTCCACTTCTTGAGAGACTAAACTAGTGCATACAACTCTAGATCATATGTTGAATACCTCTTCTTTGCCTCATTAAGCTTCTCACTAAAATATGCCATAAGCCTTCCCTCTTGACTCAATACACCCCCTACTGCAATTCCACTTGCATCACATTCCAATGTGAATAGCTTGTCAAAAGTAGGTAAGAGTAGGATGGGTTTTGTGGCTACTTGCTTCAATAATTGGAATGCTTCATTAGCTTGTTCAGTCCATTTGAACTTAGTTTTAAGGCCTCCTTTTATGGTGTCAAGTATGAGTGCACATATGCCACTGAAGTTCCTCACAAACTTTCTATAGAATTGGGCTAAACCATGGAAACTCCTAACTTCAGTCCCTATTTTAGGGGCAGGCCAATTCAAGATTGCCTCCACTTTTCTAGGATCCATCTTCAAGGTTCCCTTAGACACTACAAACCCCAAGTAGACTAACTCTTGCTTCAAAAAGTCACACTTCTCTAAGTTGATTGCCAACTTCTCTTCATGCAACCTCTCTGGGACTAACCTCAAATGTTCTAGGTGCTCCTCTTTGGTTTTGCTATAGATGAGTATGTCATCTAAGTACACCACCACAAATCTCCCTGTGAAGTCCTTCAACACCTCATTCATCAACCTCATGAAGGTTCTTGGGGCATTGGTAAGTCTAAATGGCATCACAAGCCATTCACACAACCCTTCTGTGGTCTTAAAAGCGGTCTTCCACTCATCACCCTCCTTAATCCTAATTTGATGATAACCACTTTTAAGGTCCAACTTAGTAAAATACATGGCACCTCCTAAATAGTCCGTCAAATCCTCTATTCTACGAATAGGAAATCTATACCTTATGGTGATCCTATTGATTGCCCTCGAATCAGTGCAAAGTCTCCACTTGCCTCCCTTCTTTGTTGCTAGTACTACCGGGAGTGCACATGGGCTGATGCTGTTCTTAATTAGTCCTTGATCCAACAACTCATGCACTTGCCTTGCCACCTCCTTGTTTTGATTAGGTGTGAGCTTATATTCTGCTTTATTGGGCAGGGATGTAGCAGGGACAAAGTCTATTTGATGGCTTATAGACCTTCTTGGTGGAAGTGTTGTAGGTGCTCCATCACTCACTATGTCTTTATATTCTTGCAACATTTGCTTTACCTCCTTAGGTACCTCTATCTGCAACTTATCTTCCTCCTCCTTTGGCTTCACAAAGATGACACATCCCACTATCTCCTCTTCATGTAGCAGGTGTAAGAATTGTTTACCAGTATTAAGTAAGACACTAGGTGTCCTTGACGTTCCCTCATCATTCTTTATCAGAGACTGAATCTTATAGGTTCTGTTGTCCTTCTTGAAGGAAATGGAGTTCTCCTCTCCATCATAGATCACCTTCCCATCAAATTGCTAGGGTCTACCTAGTAGCAAATGACAAGCATCCATAGGTAACACATCACAAAGGATCTTATCCTTGTATCCTCCAATAGAAAACTCTACCCAATTTTGTTCATTGACAAGCACACTCTATCCTTGATTCAACCATGTGACCTTGTAAGGGCTTGTGTGGGGTATCTTTGTGAGTTTCAGCTTCTTGGCTACCACATCTGATATGATGTTATCAGTTGACCCTGAATCAACTATCACCTTGCAAACCTTACCAAGGATTTTGCATCTCACCCTAAACAATGCTCTTTTATGCTTAGGTTCATCCTTAACCGGTTGTCTTATCAAGACTCTATTGAACATCAGATTTTCTCCAATCTCTGATTCAATATGGTCCACCTCAGGCATTTTTCTGCTTGATGTGTCTTCATGGGCATAAGAAACCCTCTTTCCATTGTTTGATGAGGTAGGCTTGTCAGGGCATCTATAGGCCGAGTGTTCCAATTGACCACAATTGTAGCATTTCACGGTTGCAAAGTAGGAATTACCCCTATTGGTACCTCTGCTCCTATTTGGGCCACCTTGTGCACCTCTTCCTTGAGAATGGCCTCCTCTAAGAGTGGTTTCACTATTATGCTCAATCAACTTGGACTCTCCTTGATTCCTTTGCTCACTTGCCTTGCTTTGGTAACCAACTTGGTGATTCATTTGATCTCTACCTCTGCCTCTACCCTTGTTGTTGGAGTCTCCCTTCCTTTTGTTCCTCTCTTCCACCTTAGCAGCAATCTGATGACACTTTTGGATAGTGGTAGGAATCCATAGGCTTATCTCCTCTTGGATGTTCCACTTTAGGCAACTTAGATACCTAGCCACCTTGATAGATTCCTCTTCTTGGACTTTGGATCTAAGACAAAGCTTTTGAAACTCCTCTACGTAGGAATCCACATCAAGATCTTTCTACTTCAATCCCTATCTCTTCTTATGAAGTTAGACTTCATAATCCTCTGGCAAGTAGTTCTCCTTGATCTTACTCACCATGGTCTTCTAGTTTGCAATAGGTAGCTTCCCCATGCTAATTCTCTCCTCTTGCAATTACCTCCACCATGTCAAGGCTGCTCCCCTTAGTCTTGATTTGGAAACCTTAACCTTTTGAGCTTCTGTCACACCTTCACACTCAAAGTGGTTCTCCATACCCTCAATCCATTCCATGATGGTGTCAATATCCATCCTTCCACTGAAATGTGGCAATCCTTCAAAAGCTTTTGTATTCAAAGCCTTGATGGCCTTTGCAAAAGTTTCTTCATTGATTAAGGGGTCTGGTTCAGGTATGATGTCATCTAGATCAATAGCTTTCTTGCCTCTATGACTAGTGTCCGCACCCTAGAGTTCTTGTGCTCTTTGATCAACCACTTCTTGTAGCTTGTTCCTTATCTCACTCATAGCATCTTCAAGAAGTCTATTTTTCTCCTTTTGTTCTTCTACCTCCCTATCCAGCTCTACATTAGTGACCATTATTTTCTCCACTACTAATTCACCAAAATATAGAGACATGCATGGTCCACCAAATCTTTAACTTGGCTCTAATACCAATCTGATGGGAATGGGTATGAGATAGACTAGCCTAGTCTATGCTCTTTGATCCTCTCCTTGGATCACCAGGTGTTCCAACCACACCCTAGGGTCTCTAGGACTTCCCTTGCTTGTGGAATCCCCTGACCTTGCCCAATCCACCCACCAGCAACATGTGATTCTTCTCCTAAGGTCTCACCTACTCACAAGCTTCAAAAACCCCCACATGAGCTAATAAGGGTTTAACTCTTCCTACACCTTCTTAGGTCCTAGAAAGGATAAGATAGGTCTTTGATATAGTTCTCCATCCATTCATGTGCCCACAAAAGGTTTTTACCTTCCTACTTGTTATCGATCTCACTATTTTGCTTCTTTCCTACAAAATAGGGCTACAAGGAATGTGCCCCAATTAGGCCTCCATTCCAAACTTTAGGGCTCCCTCTTGCAAATGATGCCCAAACTTGTGAAACTTGCCAAAGGGACTGCTATTCATTTGGAAAAGGCTCAAATATTTTCCTAGTTTTGGGCCTCCAAGTGTCTGTACAATGCCCTAGGTGAATTTAGGGGTTTTTGAGGGTTTTTATGAGGGTTTTTAGGCTTGCCAAGGTCATAGTGATGGTTTGCTATATTCACCACCTTTTTTGGATTGGTGGAAGCTCCTCCTTCTCACCAATGATTCTCCACACACCCCTCTACAACTCCTCCAAAGGGTGCTTCCTTCCTTGTCCTTCCTTGCTCTCACAGACCTCTGCAACCTTAACCTGTCCTAGCCGGGCACAGTCTAGTCTCGCCTAGGAGTGGGTCTTTGAAAGGCTTTCCTACATCTTCAAGGGACCTAATTCCTTTGAGATACTGTATAGGGTTTTCACTCCTATTCCCCATGGTTTCATGGTGTTTCCACAATGGGGATAGGAGTTGTCAACCCATTTACACAAAACAATCCAAAACTGGATAGTAAAGAAGAAATTTGCAAAGTATTTACAAACACACCAAAAATTGGAAAAAAAAATTAATATAAGTGCTCAAAATGAATGTGTCAACACTAAACAAGACTCCCAATACAATTTAGGTTCCAGAAAAATCCATTAACAATCCTTCATTGCTCCATTTGTGTCGAATGGCAACCAAAACAAACTCACAGTCAAGGTCTTTTTCCTTTGGCCGTACAATCTGACATCCAACCCATCATTTTAGGGTTTGCAACCATATATAATTTATTTGCCTCAGTATGTGTGCCAAGGTTAGGGTTATCCATTCCAAACTAAGGTTATGACCTATTAGGTGGAAAAGTTGCATGACAACTTTGAAAAGTTGTCATGCAACTTTTTGCAACTTTTGAGCAACTTTTGCAATGTTGCTTTTCTTGACTTTTCGGCCTACATTGGGCTATCCTATGGACACAACCATGCTAAAAGGACCCCAAAATCATCAATGGGCACACATACCCTCTACTCCAAAAGAAAAAATTAAACTAGGCTTATGAACCTAGGACCTAAACTAGGACCTAAACAAGACCAATGAGCTCTTGGCTCTTATTACATTTACATGGCTTCTTAAAGAAGCAAAATCCCAAAAAAATCCAAATGGAGGAAGACCTTAGAAGGGTGCTCCTACACCATGAATCCAACTTTTTGATCCCCACTTGGTATGTTATCTCGTAGTTTCAAACAGTCAGTGATTGCCTCATCATTTTGGAAATGGTCAAGACATGGGAGATTAGGTTGGTTCCATTCGATGAGTTTAGGATGGATAATGGGCATTACCTCATCGATTAGGTTAAGTTTTTTAGATGTGTCAATGAGGGTTAAGACATTGCGGTGAAGGTCGTTAATGGTACTCTCCCTATTAGAGTCAAGTGTAGGATGTGACGTAGGGTTTGTGGAAGAGGTTTCCAGCTTAGGAACCCAAGAGGTCTTTATCTGTGCTTCTCCATAAACATGGAAGTCTTTGTGGGGTGGAGGTAGTGATGTGTCTTCCTCATCTAAAGTATTAAGCTAGATGGAATCAAATTCCCATTCATGTGAGTCAGTCTCTAAGTTGCTTTCCAATATCTGATTACTATACCATACTAGGATGTCCTTTGAGTTAAACATTGCAGGTGTGATCGCTTTTGTAGATGAAATGATTGGTGTTGTAGGAAGGATTATGGGGATCAAAGAATCCGATATGGGGAGTATTGGTAGTGTTGACTCTACTACTTCTATTGGAACTGCTAGTGTCATAGATATTGCTATGGGTTCTAATACAGTTGCTGCTGCTAATGGTGCTATTGATGTTATTGCTGCTGCTGATGGGATCGTTGGTTTGATTGGTGGGATGAAGGGTGTTGTAGATGGTTTTTCTAGGATGTTTAGCCTTAATGGGGTAGTTGGTGTGGTTTGTGGTGCTAATATAATAAAAGGTGACCTCTTTAGAGGTTTAGGATGATATAGAGGTTTGTTGGGTTTCCCTTTGAATCTAAGCTTACGAAGGATCTCCTTTTGAAAGACTAGTCCTATGTTATCTTTGGGCTTTAATTTTGACTGCAGCGGTTCATGTCATCCTTGCTTGCAAGGTCCCAAAGCACTCTGACCATCATAACCCATTCTTTGCATAATGAGAAGGACTTTGCCATACCGATCTATGGGAAACTTAGCTTGCAAAATATCGGTGGTGATGGGATCTTTATAGATCCATTATGCTAAGTCCTCATCTCTGGTTTCTTCTTCTTGACTCTTTCCAAGGATGAACGATGTCAAAGTGCATGTTGGCTTGATCAGTAGCATTTGAAGTATCCGTTGAGGTTTACCATGAGTTCTAGGAGAAGTAGGCATTTGTCCAACACAAAAGAGTTGGCTCAAATTATACTCCCTAGGACCTTCCTCTTCTATTTTCATCTTGAGCTTCTCTTGCTTGGGTATAGTGGTGTTTGAACTGGAAAGAGAGTTTGGATTTACGTATTATGTGGATGGGATATCTTCTCTATTGTTGTGAATGGTAATCTTTGGTTGATGGCTTATATTATGACAATATGCAAAGGGGTTTGCATCACCTAGGATTGTGATTTCTACACCATTATGCAGGAACTTGATACACTGATGGTAGGTGAATGGAACGGCTTGCATGGCATGTATCTAGGGTCTTCCGAACAACAAATTGTATGGTAGAGGAAGGTCCAAAACTTGATAGATGATGTGTTTCACCATAGGGCCCACTCAGATTGGTAGCACAATAGCTCCTTTAGATGAACTCTCTACATCATCATAGGCTTTGATTCTTATCTTCTTGTGGGGATCCACTGATTCATTTGCATATCCCAAAGCTATGACTAATTGTAGCATATAGATATTCAGGCCTGCTCCATTATCAATCAAGACTTTCTTGATCCTATGTTGGTTGATAAACCCTTCAATATGGAGTGAGGTGTTGTGAGGTTGCTAGAAGGACGAGTTGTCACTTTCAGAGAAAGTGAGACAAGGTGATGATCTTAGGTTTCCAACCATAGCTTGGAACTGATCTGTATTTAGGTTTGCAGGGACCGACGCCTCTTGGAGAGCTTGATCCAAGATTGTTTTATGGGATGGAGATAGGCGCAATATCTCTAAGATAGATATCAGTGCAGGCATTTTGTCTAACTATTCCACAAGGTTATACTACTTTGGGATAGATGGGGTGCCTTGTGGAGCTACTTTTATGGTAATCTTGCCGTGACGTGTAACAACATTGCAAGTGGAGCTAGGATTTTTTATGGTAATAGTTGCAATTTGTTCACTGGCACCATATAGGTGATTCAGAGTGTAATTATATGCGGCTTGCATATAATCAATGGTATCTATATTTCTCCTTGAAGTGCAAAGACCCCTTTGATCTTGGAATGGAAGTGGATTTTTGAACATAAGATGATCATTGTTTGTTGTTTTTGGGTCATGTCCTTCAATTTCAATTTCACCTCAGTCAATAAGATCATGAATAAGATCTTTCAATCTGTGATAATTGCTTGTCTTATGCCCTTTTCCTTGATGGAAATCACAATGTTCAGTATCCCTCCACCATGAAGGTTTGACTTGAGGTTCATAATTTGATGTTTTGGGTAAGGTCACCAGATTCTAAGAAACCAACTGATGTAGCATTGTTTCGATGGGTTTCCCTAAGGGAGTGTATGTTCATTTTAGTTTAAAATTTTGTTGACGTTGTCTGGGTTCCTCTTGAGATGTATTGCGTCCTTGATTTGGAGGAGCAATTGTGTTATTCTTGGGTGGGGGTTCTGTCCTACAAATCGAACCACAGGTTGTGCACTTTTGATAGTTCTTGCATCCACAACCCCATCGTTGATGATGTTTTTGTTTTTGTTCCAGAAGTTAGGCTTGTCACTATTGAAGCATGGGCGAGGGTCGTCCTTTGGCTCATTATATATCTTGATAAGCCCTTTTTTATGAGAGCCCGCTCACATTTTAAGCCTTTGGTGATCATGTCATTGAAAGAGTCTATGTCTTTTATGTCTACGTGAAATTCCATTTCATCATTTAAGTTAGAAATAAATATTTCCACTAGTTCTTGTTTAGGTAACTGAAGAGAACATCTGCTAGACATTTGATGCCATCGATGCAGAAAGACTGAAAATAGCTCACCTGGTTTTTGTTTAGTGTTACATAGATCAACCATGGTGATATCACATTCAATTTTGTGTGAGTAATGTCCCAGGAACTTCTGGACTAGCTCTTCGAAGGTCCTAATGCCACCTGGTAATCAGGAAAACCATGATTTGGTTGTTCCTCCCAAGCTTTGGGGAAAAAGTCACATTAGGTATGTATCCTCGTATGCCACTTCGAGGCATGCTGAATGGAATTCTCTAACATGATCATGAGGATCTCATTTTCCTTAGTATTTTTTGAACTTAGGTGTTTCAAACCCTCATGGAAAAGGTGACATATGAATATTCCTATCAAAGGGATAGGGACAAATGTCATTGAGTGAAAATTGATTATTTTTTACACCACTATGAAGTTGTTGGGTGAGATTTTTGACTTGTTGTCGCAACATGTCTATTTCATTTGGAGGAGGAGGTGGGGGATTAACTTGAGGAAGGTTATATCTGATGTGATCTTGACCTCTTTCATCCTCGTTACAACTTCGGTGTTTTGATGATTGTCTTAGTTGTGCAACATCAAAGTCAGAGGGTAGTTTAGCCCCCTCTTGAGCAAGTCTTAAAAAGTGAGCATCAGCATTGCTCCTAAGTATTTTGTCAAAAAGTCTATTAAAGAGAGGGTTGTGTTGTTCCCTTTCTATTGCTGCAGGAGTAGGAGTACTTGGGTTGTCATCATTTACATTTCCTCCAAGGGCTTCTTGGAATTCATTGATATTTTCCTTCTCTTCCTCTTCAATTTCTTGTTGTCTAGACCCGGACCTAATATGAGCCATTTTGTTTACAAGTTTTTGTTGAAGCTTGATGAAAATGATGATAAGTTGGTGATGAAATGAAAGATTGATGTTTGGTGAAGTGTTTTGCATATTAATCTCTAGCACTAAAGGTAGATGGTACCAAAGTTCCTTCTTGAATTGCTTGTTGTGTTTGATTGACAAAGTTTGATGTGATAAGGTTTAGAGAGATCTGAGATGTGTTACATACTCAACTACCTAGTAATGAGAGAATTCACTCATAGACTAGTTTTAACCTGCATAGAAATGTCTCTTAGGATGAGTTTATCCTAGATGTAGAGACACTCTAAAAAGTGATGTGTTTGTGTTTGATTCAATCAATATCGAAATAGAACTTAGGACAAAAACCTTTTGATGTTTTGAGAGTTGGAATCAATTTGATTAGATATGAATATGATAATGGATGAGATGTTTAACTTCAATGGAAACTTTGTGTTACAAAAGGAACAAATTATTCCTCTTCTTCTTTAGGGGTTGGTGGTTCTTCCCTAGCTAAGTTATATGTGATACAAATATCTAGAAAGAATGCAGGATTGATCTTGCCTCCCTTATATTGATGATAACTCAAAGCTCTATGTTGAGTAAACGCTCTGTGGTTTAATGACTCTTGATCAAAATCATTTGATTTCCCTTGAAGGTATAGACGCATGTGATGCAAGAAGGTTCTATGAGAGACAAAGATTTGTCTATTAAGATAGAAGAATTTCCTCCTTTTGATAAAAGCCTTTGAGCTCAATGGTCTTTTCTTCAAGTTGTTGTGTTGATGAAGATTCTTCTTTCTCAAGATGTGAAGAATGGTCATATAGTTTGATACTTTTTGTTGTTTGTTTTTTGTTTTTGATCTTTTGTGTTTTTGAAAAAGTTGGTGTTGGATGAATACTTGTCCTGATTTGGATTTATGATGTTTCTTTGACAAGAAAACAAAGCAAGCACACAAACACAATAGTGTTGCCTACAAAGGCACAAGTAAGTATTAATTAAATATTAATTTAATTAATTATTGATTGATGGTTAAATAATCAAATAAATACTAAATATGCATTTAATTAAGTGGACAGATTTATGTGACTACAATAACCAACAAAGTTATAGTGTGAGCAAACACTAATGAAAACATTATTCTAGGGTGATGAGCTTGCTATAGAAAGTGAATTTTCTTGTAAGGAGTTGAATGCTGATTTGATCTTCCTTCTTAGCCTTCCTCACCATCTTTTGCACCTAGAGAGGACCCTTACCTTGACCAACCTCACAGAAAGATGATTTTTTAGGGTCCAAGTTAATTTTCTTCTCCTCCTCCTATCAAATCTCCTATTTTGATCAATTTGAATGATGGTTATTATAATATTGAAACTATTAAAAATTTTAATAATGATTTATCTTTCCTTTTTCAGAAGAGTTAACTTTATCTCCTAGTAACACATGTTAAGTGGTTTCATCCTCTTTTTAATAATTTACCCTTCTTGCTAATGACTTTTCTCTATCTAAATTTTATGAAATACAAAGGATTTATTTAGGAAATTGTTAGCATCCTACCAATATAAGATATGATTTATTTATAATTTAATTGATAATTATAATTTATTTTCTACATGCACTATGTTTGAAGTCTTCATTGGTAGGTTGATTGAAAAACATTGATAACTTTCAAATATTTCTACCTTTTTTGAATTTGAAAGATGCATCACACTATATGATTCACTGAGTCTAGGTTGAGAAAAGAATTTGAATTTTATATAGTTTTGACCAAATTAATGTGGCCAAAAAGGTACTTTTTCAGATTTTTAAAATGTACTAAAAATTTTATAATTAACAATTTACTTGCAAAAATAAATATAAAAAAATTATATGTCAAATATAGGCATGCATCCTATATATATATATATATATATATATTGAAATATTCAAAAAAATTACTCATACTTAAGTTGGCAGGAATGACACATGCTATTTTTAAAGATAAAAACAAAAGTATTAATGCATTAAAATTTCAATTTTTTTAACAAATAAAACTAACTTTTTTTGAAATATCTAATAGACTATAAAGTACATTCAATTTGATAAAAAATATATTCGTACATATTTTCCAAATTATGACCGGATAACCTCTTAATATTTTTATATGAAGATTTTTAATGTTCTATTTTTTCTATATTTTTATTGCCACATAGAGGTGTACTTTGACCCATCAGATTATGGACTCACCCATGTAACCTAAGAAAGTTTAATAATATGTGTGCAAAAAAGTAAATATTCCTTAATAAAAGAAAAATTAATAATCTACACTAACTCCATATTAAGCATGTATTAGGAGGGTGAAAAGAGACAAATATGAGATGATGGGTCTTGGCTACAAGGCTACATTAGGTACCCATGTACAAAAAAATATCTTGTAAATGGATATAAGGAGAAAAATTATAAAGACAAAATCCTTTTCAAAAATATTTAAAAAATATAAAAAAATTCCCACACATGGAATAATCCCATACAACAAAGAAGCCACATACAAAAAATGAAAAATAAGAAAGACTATTTAGTTAGCCCTCAAAGTAGTCAAATGTGTCAATAATTTATGCTAAAAAATAGATGTAGAAGATCATCAATGGTTGTTGAATATCAATCCTCCCCTTCAAATGAAAAAATATAAGGTATATGAAGATTTTATTCTCATTCCTAAAAGGGAGTTATTTTTTCAGAGAATATAGTTGAATGGAAGATACCGACAATCAATATGAGTTCATCCACTAATCATAATATTCTATAGATTTTTTTGCACTAAAGATATTTGTGCAAATGATGTGTTTAGTTGGGTGAGGATTGAAGGAGGGTGATGCACTATGATTGACTATGTCGAGGGTTCGGGCTATGACTTCCACGTCCTAGCTCCATTCTTTTTGTAGGTGGTGGAATGTAGGGGCAGCTAGTCATCCATTCTCTATGTTTCATTTCGATAGGCATTCTGGGGGTGTTGTTTGATTTTTGGCTGTGTGTGGGGTTGGTATTTACTACAATTCATCAGTGGTGAGTGTTTGGGGGTTGGGTGTGATTTAATTTTCCTTCTTTCATATGGAGGAGAAACGTTTATCTTCTATCTTGGTGGTGACTAGGGTTGCGCCACCTAATGGGTCTCCTTCGAGTGTGTATGCTAGGTCGACAGACTTTTTTTATGTGGGTGAGGGCTCTAAACTTATGAAAGTGAATGGTTATTTTCCACAGTGTCAGGATAGTCCTATTTTGGTCATTCCTCCTAAAAGAGTTTCAGAGGATGTTGCTTATTAGAGTAAACATGCTTTGATCGGTAAATTTCTTTGGATACATATTTCTTTGTCTTCTTTGAAAGCATGGATTCATCATTCTTGGTAGATTGAGGGGGATATAGACATTATGTTGGTTATGAACAACTATTTCTTTCTTGTTTTTTCTTGCTTGTTTGATCAGAATCGAGTTTTTAAGGGAGGATCATATTTTTATAATCATGAGGGTTTATTTATTAATCCCTAGCATGTAGGTTTTAATTTGGCTAAAGAATTACCTTAAAGAGTTCCTGTCTAGGTTCGCTTGTCGTAACTTCCTTTCGAATTTTCAAGCGAGAATATTTTGCAATGGATTGCTTCTCTTCTTGGAAATCCAATTGTGATAGCTCAACAAACCCTTCAGAAGAAGGTAATTTCTTTTGCGTGTATCTGTGTTGAGATTGATTTGAATCATCCATTGCCAAATTCTTTGGAAATTTGTTTAGGCTTTTCATCATGGGTTCAACAATTAGATTATGAATCTCTTCCTTTTTGATGTCATATTTTCCATGAGTATTGACATCCTTAATGCCAGTGTCTTAGGGTTAATAAAGTGGCTGATGGTTCTCCTTCTTCCTTGTCATCAAAGGGGGATAGTTGGGACAAAGGAAAGGCTCCTATGAAAGATGGTGGCCCTGATAAGGATGGTTTTATGCCTACTAAGCCTCATGCTAAGGTAAGGGGACAAAAGAGGTCTTATAAGGACAATCAAAATGATAAGGGCTTCCACAGATTTGACGTGCTAGACACGTTAGCCCTAGAGGAAGGGATTCCAATGGCTTTTTCTTCTGAGGCTACTAGGATGAATATGGATGTTATGCAGGAGAAGGGGAATGTTATTATGGGTTTAGTTTATGTGCAACAATAGGAGTTCTCCCCTAATGGTCTTGATTTAGGAAGTCCAAGTGTCTCTACTAATTTGCAGGATGATATTATCCAGACAGATCTAGCTAGGAAGGTGTTAGCTTCTAGCAAGAGAAGAGGGTATTTTCAGGCTTTGGGTTTGCAACCACGACCCATTAGAAAGGTTTCTTTTGATAATTTTTTGAAAGATGGTCACAAAAAATGACCAAGAGAAGGTTAAGTTAGCTGGGGAGTTATTGGTGGAATGTGGGTCTGTCAAACCCATTGAGGCTCATTTATCCCCATCTATTTTATGATTATTCTCTTTTGGAATGTTGGGGGGTTTAATAGCATCCCTTGGAAAAAGTCTATTCAAGATTTGATTGCATTTCATTCTCTTGATATTTTTGTATTTAGGAGACTAACCTTTCAGTTGACTTCATGCTTGAGTTTTCTTCTAGAATCTAGCGATTTGGTCATTGTCAGTGTATTGGTTCTATCGGTTCTTCTATGGGTTTTCATATCTTTTAGGATCCAAGAAATATTTTTTTTGCTCTGGTGGATCTTGTGCCACTCTGCTCTTTCGATATATGCTTCCAATTTAGAATCTAGAGAGATTATTTTGATTACTAATGTTTATGCCCTGATCGATCTCCATGGTAAAGTTTTTCTATGGTCTCATATTTAGTATGTTATATCATGTGTTCCTTGCCTCCCATGGGGTTTAGGTGGTGATTTCAATTATGTGATAATTTTGAAAGACAAAAGGGGAGGGTTTGCTCATTTGGGTCCTTCTTCTGATATTTTCCATGAGAAAGTGGACTCCTTAAATTTAATTGATATTAAGCCATCAAATTGAAGGTTTACTTGGAATAATCGATGATGTGGGATGAATATATCCGAAAGATTTGATAGGTTTCTGGTTTCCTTTTTTTGGTTGATGGTAGCTTGAGTACTTTTGAAATTCTTGATTGGAGGGGCTCTAGTCATTATCCAATTAAATGTTCCTCCATCTCTATTTTAGTTCCTAAAAATCCTCCTTTCAAGTTCCAACTTATGTGGCTTTGTACTTATTCCCTTCATGATTTAATTACTCAATGGTGGAGAGATGATGGCCCTCCCTATGGTACTGCTATGTATTCATTTATTAAGAAATTGTAGTTTGTTAAATTTCAGCTTAAAAGATAGAATAAGATGTGCATTGATAACCTTCATGCTAGGATGAGGACTGTTCAAGCTCGTCTAGATGTTTTCACTCATCATATTCATATCATGTTTTTTAAGGGGATTTTGGTAAGGTGGAGTCTCAAGTTGTGGGAGAGTTAGAGGAGTGGGAGCTTTGTGAAGAGATTTTTTGGAAGAAAAAGGCTCAAATTAATTGGATTCAAGAAGGAGACATAAATACTGCCCTTTTTTATAAATCGGTGCAAGCTCATCAAAATGGGGGTTAAATCTCCTCTTTGATGAATTTTGAAGGCATCTAGATGACTTTTCTTAAAGCTCTATCTTGTGAAGCTACTCAATACTATTCTACTCTCTTTTTAGAAGACTCACCTTCTACTCAGGTTGAGGATAATATGGTTCTTTCTTTTATCCCTTCTTTAGTCACTAATCTAATGAATGAGTCTCTTATGCGTCCAGTGTCTTTGCTTGAATTGGAGGAGGTGGTTTTTGTTTTGTGTAAGCATAAAGCCCCAAGTTTAGATGGATTTCCTATTGAATTTTTTCATGAATTTTGGAATATTGTTAATTTTGAATTGTTGGAGGTGGTCCAAGAATCTTATGCTAACAAACAAATGCTTTGGGCCTTGAACTCAACTTTCCTTGTTCTTATTCCAAAAAAGGAGGCTGCTAATAGTCTAAATTTTTTAAGGCCCTTTGCTCTATGAAACGTGGTCTACAAAATCATTACTCAATTAATTTCAAAGAGGCTCAAAGTATGGCTCCCAATTTAGATATTGGATGAGCAAGGAGGGTTTGTGGCTCATAGACAAATTTTAGATGGAGTGGGGATTTATTTTGAAGCCATTCACTCTATTGTTGTCTCTAAAGATAAATATATCTTCATCAAGGTGGATATAGACAAAGCGTATGATAAAGTTAAGATATGCTTCTTGGAAAAACTTTTCATTGCGTTTGGTTTTAGTCAGGAGTGAGTCAATTGGATGATGAGTTGTGTTACTTCCTCTTCCTTCTTTGTTATTATCAATTGTGAGCCATCTGCGTTATTTGATTCTTCTAGGGGTCTTCATTAGGGGGATCCTCTTTTCCCCTATTTTTTTTTATTATTATGGTGGAATACTTATTAAGGATCGTGTTTGTTAGGGTTTGATTCAGGATTAGAGTTAAGGTCATGTGCCACCCACACTTTCTCATCTTCAGTTTGAGGATGATACTACTCTTTTGGGGGCACTTGTCTATGGGAAGCTGAATATTTTAGATGGACTTTAGATATTTATTTGGCTTCTTTAGGTCATAATGTCAATGAACATAAATATTTTATCTACTTTTTTAATACTCATGAGGCTATTCAAAGAAGGATTTCTAATATTTTGATATTTCAAATTGGCTCTTTACCCTTCAACTACTTGAGAATCCTTCTTTCTATTGGGAGGCTTCCAAGACTGTTTTGGTAGGACTTGTTGGATAAGCTGCATCAAAAAGTTGATCATTGAACTCATAGATGGTTGTCTTCCGCTGCTAGGGTGATTGTTCTTCAATCAGTGATTTAGGTTCTTCCTATCTATAGGAGTTTTGTTTTGTCTTCCCCTATGTATTTTCTTAAGGAAATTTACACTCTTTCTTAGTAATTCCTTTGGAGTGGTAATTTGCATACTTGTAAATGGAGCCTAGTTAAGTGTGGTTTGTGTGTAATCTAGAGAAGGAGGGGGGTCTTGGTCTTCATTATGCTATCTTGAATGGGCAAGCTCTTGCTACCAAATTATATTGGCGCTGGTGTACCTATCAAAATCAACTTTGTGCTCACATTGTCATGCATAAGTATCTTAGAGGCGTTAACATTCTTGATGTTCCTTTGTATTGTTTGGAAGGAAGAGGATCTTTGATCTAGCATACTCTGAAAAATTGGGCTAAGCTAGTTAACAGAGGTTTGTTTTTGATATGTAATAAGGGCACTAAAGCTCTCTTTTGGTTGGAATCTTGGGATGGCAATCCTCCTATTATTTCTATGTATACTCACCTCCAGTCTATTTGAAATTTTTTTTCTGTCGTGAGTTGGGATAAGGTGGAGTATTATAAGACTATTTGGAATTTAGGACTGATTAATGGTTATGTATGGAAGGACTCCTGTGAGTTATCACCTGGTGGATCTGAGGGTGCTTGTAAGGAGCTGGCCTAGATTCTTTCTTTGTGAGAGTGTAATTCCCTAGTGGGGTATGATGTTCTAGCCTGCGGAAAATATTCTTCTAGTAAGTATTTTGTTGTTGTTGGTTTCTTAGAACTTATTTGACATATATTTGGAGGGGAGGAAGTTCCTTTGTGGAAACATGTGTGGAGTAAATTTTCTTGGCCTAAATGTAACATTTTTATGTGGCTGGTTGTCCAGAATCATTACTTGACTTGAGATAATTTGTGCAAATGGGGTTTCCAAGGTCCCTCTATGTGCGCTCTTTGTTGCAATAGTGAGGAATGCATTTATCACCTCTTCTTTTAGTTCTCCTTCACCAAGGAAATTTGAAATTTTTGTTGGGGACTTTGGAACCGAGCCTCTTGGCATATTTTCTCTTTAGCTAAATTCTGCGCTCATTGGGGTAAGCCTCTTGTTAAGACTTCTTTTCTCTGGGTTACTTGGGCTATTGGGCCCTAATCCATTATTTGGCATATTTGGCTCAAAAGGAATTGTTGAATTTTTCATGATGTTAGGATGGTTGTTCAACATTTGTATTGGACAATCATTCACTCTATTTGTGAGACTATTATGGAAAAGAGTGGTTTTGATGGGAATGTGGATCCTAGGGATGTTTATATTTGTAATTAGTTCAATTTTCCTCTTCAGGGAGGTGCTTCTTCTCCTTGGGAGTAGCATGCTTGGCAGATAATGAGAAATAGATGCCATCACCCTTTGTGGAAGATTAACAGGGAGGGTTGTTGGTCCTCTCCACGTTACGAAGTTTTAAAACTTAACATTGATGGTTCATCTAGGGGTAATTGATGTTATAGTTATGGAGATATCGAGTTTATTTTCTCAATTTATAAGGGTTTTCATACCAATAATTTAATAGAGGCTATTGTAATTTTGTATGCGGTGGAGAGTAGTTGTGCTCTTGGTTGAAAATAGATTATTTGTGAATCTGATTCTTAGATGATGGTGAATTTTTACTGAATGAGCGACAATTAGATGAGGTTAGTTGGCACTTGGTTGTGGTGATTAGGAAACTTCTTTAGGTGTGCAATTTTGTTGAATCTGGTACTTTTAATCACATGCCTAGGGAATGGAATGGAGTTCTTGATTGTTTATCCAAGTAGGCTTTTGATCATGGACAGGGTTGGCATATTATGGATAAGGGGAAACTATCCCTGGATATTATCTCATTTATTGGACCAATTAGTTGATACTGATAGAGTTCTATAATTTTTTCTTTGCTGGGCATTTGGCCTTTCTTGCTTTGTATTTTTGTTTTATCTAATAAATTTTTACCCCTCTTTTAGTAAAATTATCATTCCTAAAAGGAATATGAAGGAAGAGAAAGAAAAATGTATGAGGTCTCTCAATATTGCTCATGTATCCACATGTCAATGATGAAAGATATAAAAAAATCAAAAGTTTTGAGGCCTCATTAATGAAAGTGACATAGAACTAGTGGAGATGAATGTTAAACAAGATTCCAATATGAAAATATTTTATATATAGATATAGATGCCTCTTCCAAATATTTCTAAAAAATATTGAAGCTACTATCAAACTATGACAAATGTATCCTTGGATCTGAAAAACATTTTACCCCACCTTGGAACTTGCATACATTTCTTGGAACTTGTGCTAGGGTATTGCGGTTCAATCTGAGCTATAGATCTTCCTACCAATTTACCTTTACCATAGATTCTTTAACAAACTTCATGCATGACATACCAATCATTTAATCAGTTCCAGCTCATCAGCTTTCTTCATTAAATAATGCTTTTATTCATTCAATGCATTTTGTTACTACTCAGTTGCAACTCGGTAAATACTAAACTTCACTTGGTAGACATTCTACCTTCATTAACCGATAGCGATAACCTTAGGGTTTATTGACTAGGTTCTTTGCTCGGTAACATAGTATAGTATTAACCTTATAATTAACAACATATGTAGGATATCAAAACAATCTAAACATCATGATCTCATCATTGTCTAACTCGATAATAGTTGCCCATTCAATAACTTATTCCTCCCCTTATTCATCACATTCTATCTATGTCTTTTACTGACATCTTTATACTCATCAAATCATACTTCTTAATACATGGCAAAATTATACTGAATTAGAAAATCAATTTCTTGACATCAATGACAAAATAATAATATTAAGACAGTAAATATCCTTGATTAGTTATATCCATAATCATCAACAACCTTCTCAATATCCTTATTGAAATGCCAACAATCTCCCCTTGTCTATTATAATGCCAACAATCTCCCCCTTTGACATTGATGGCAAAACCAATTGATTTGACCTAACTAATTCAGATTGCTGTGAGATTCTAAAATGCTGAAATGCTCTCCCCCTATCATCAGTCTTCTCCCCATACATTAGTCTTCTCCTCTTTTCTTCAGTCTTCCCCCCCTTTGACAACAATGCCAAAAAGTAAAGAATTAAAACATAATTTCTTCCTGTATGAAGTGATTTCCTGTTGTTATGTGTCAACTTAGTCTTGGTCAAAGCATTTTGTCTTCAATTCCTGTTCCCTGTTATTGTTTCCTGCACACCTTTAGAAAACATCCTAAAGTGTGTAAATCATCATCAACTCCTAAAAGATATTCTGTAGAGTCATCGAATTGATGCGTTCACCGAACTCAGTCAGTGAATGGAAGATAGGGGTAGGACCCCTAACTTACTTCTGAGATACTCAAAAGTGTCCCTTGGTAGTGGATTGGTAAAGATATCTACTATTTGTTCCTTTGTGCTAACATACTCCAACACCCCTTTCTTCTCTTGAGCTTCTTCTCTAAGATAATGATATTTGATAGAGATGTGCTTTGTCTTAGAGTGCATAACAGGATTCTTTGAAATGTTAATGGCACTAGTATTGTCACAGAATATAGTTACTGGCTTGGTAACTTTTTCATTTATACCTTCCAATAGTTGTTTGATCCATGCTATATTGGTACAATTCAATGCTGCAGCAACATATTCAGCTTCTGCTATTAACTTTGAAACACATCCTTGTTTCTTGCTAAGCCAACTCACTAGTCTTTCTCCTAAAAAGAAAGCTCCTCCACTTGTGCTTTTTCTATCATCAATGTTGCCTACCCAATCAGCATCAGTATAAAATTTTAAATAAAAGTCATTTCCTTTCTGATATACTAAGCCATAATCCTCAGTGCCTTTCAAGTATTTGAAAATTCTCCTGATTGTTGTCATGTGTGTTTCCTTAGGATCTGCAGAGAATCTTGCAACTATACCTACTGCATGTGCTATGTCTGGCCTATTGTGAACAACATATTGTAGCTTTCCAATCATGGATCGGTAAAGTGTCTCATGAATAGATGTAGATTCATCATTCTTTGATAATTTATAGTTGGTAGTCATAGGAGTACTTACTGGTTTTGAATCCTCCATTCCAAATTTCTTCAAGATTTCTTTTATGTACTTGGATTGAGTAATGAAAATCTCATCTTTCATTTGCAGTATTTGTAAACCTATAAAATACTTTATCTCACCGATTAATGACATCTCAAATTCTTTGCTCATTTCATTTCCAAAGTTCTTGCATAGAGAGTCATTTCCACAAAATATAATATCATCAACAAATATGGTTGAGATCAGTATTCCATTTTCATCATTCTTCATGTACATATTGTTGTTTTCACTTGTTCTTATAAAACCAATCCTGATTAAATAAGAGTGCAATCTTTCATACCATGCTCTAGGTGCTTGTTTCAGACCATATAAAGCTTTGTTTAATTTACATACCTGATCTTTATTCTTGTCTTCAACAAATCCTTGTTGGGAAAAATGGTGTCTCAACCTTGCATTTATGTGAGGTTACTATTTATAGTAAGTTTTCATTTGAGCACGAAATAGTGCAAAACTCTCCCTGAAGCTTCTGGTTGGCTAGATAAGCATTCCGGTAAAGTTTCATCGCAAGGTCACAGCTAGTTTTGAAGATATTAAAGTTTTCGTCTTGGAGGGGTGCAATAAAATGTTTAAACTTAATTTTGGGGACTTCAGAGGCTCCAAAATGCCCTGAAAAGTGGCCGTAACCAGCAAAACAGGTTATGAAGTGATAGAGCACTTCGCGAGCTTTCCGGCGCTTCAAACGGTTCGTCAATCGGACACCCGGTTCTCAAGTTATGGCCTCCGGAAGTTTGTACTCCTGAAATAGGAAAAATAATTTGTATCGAATACATAAATGAGCTGTAAAAGGGAGTGACACATGTTGATGTGTGCTTTAACATGTCATAGGGCATCTAGAAGGGAGATAAGGTCGGCTACACCTTATTGGGTGGTTTTAGCCCATGGTTTTGTAATACCGTTTGACGGTTTCTTGTATTGTATCTCCTATTTATGAGGTGTGTGAGATAGAGGTTGAGTGTAAGAGTCTTATGGCTATTGAGTTGCCTCTGAATCTCTGATTAGTGGTACTCCTGCGAAGAGCTTGCTCTGCAAGTATTTTGTAATCTGTTTTTGATTGCTGAATAAAATATTGAGCTGCTTTTGGAGGGTGGGGTTTTTCTCTCGAAAGGGTTTTCCCCATGTAAATCACTGTGTTGTGGTATGAATGTTATTATATCTATTTCTATTTTCTGTAACTGTTGTAATGATCTGAAAAAGTTTTGCATTACCCTCCTCTCAAGGTTAGTGTAGGAAGTTGTTTCCGCTACTTAGCTTCCTTACAAGTGGTATCAGAGCCTGATCACCTTTGGTTTCAATTGTGGGCAGTTGGGTTTTTTGAACTAATCCAAATTTGAGTGGGAGCTTGTGCAGAAGACACTTTTTGATCTTGTTGTAGGAATATTCAGATGGCGAGTTCGTCAGGGAGAATAGAGGTGGAGAAATTTAATGGAAGTAATTTTGAGATGTGGAAGCTGAAGATGGAAGATCTGCTAATAGATCGAGATCTTTAGGATGCTGTTGATGCGAATGTCCAAAGACCCTCAGATCCTACTGCAACAGCTCAGTATGATGTTATGGACCGAAAAGCCAAGGGTCTAATCAGACTGTGCCTGGCAGACTCTGTTCTAATCAATGTCCATGAAGAAAACTCTGCAAAGAAGCTATGGACTAAGCTTGGTGAGATGTATCAAGTGAAATCTTTATTAAATCAAATTTTCTTAAGAAAGAAATTGTATTCCTTGAAGATGGAAGAGGGTGGACGAATTGCAGACCACCTAGAAGCATTCAATATGATTGTGGCTCAATTAGTATCTGTCGGTGTTAAGATGGATGAGGAGGAGAAATGTCAGATCTTGCTTTGTTCTTTACTTGATTCATGGGATTCTCTTGTTATGGCTATCGGTAGTACTTCTGTTCTTTTGAAATCTGAAGATGTGGTGGGTGCCCTACTCGCTGAAGAGATGCGAAGGAAGGTATCCATCAGTTCAAAGGAAGCCCTAACTGTTCGTGGAAGACCTAAGGAGAAAGGCAAGAAGAATGAGAAGCGTGGCAAGTCCAAATCCAAAGGGAGATCGAAATCTCCTGGAAAGTCCAAAGTCATTTGCTGGAATTGCAGTAAACCGGGTCACATCCGTAAGGACTGCAAAGAAGAAAAGAAGAAGAAAAAGAAAAAGTTCGATTCTGATTCTGAGTCCAACAAGGAAGATGGCGATGCATTTATTGCGGCTTTGGCGACTCATGCAGGTAATGATGCCTGGCTAATTGACTCAGGTGCATCTTTTTATATGACTTCCAATAGAGATTGGTTTTCTGAATATGAAGGATTTAATGGAGGTAAGGTGTACTTGGGCGATGATTCACATCTAGACATTGTTGGTCGAGGTAAAGTTAGAATCAGGTTTTCTGATGGTAGAATAAAAAGGATTAATGGTGTGCTACATATCCCTGGATTAAAGCGAAACCTGTTATCTGTGAGCAAACTGATAGATGCAGGTGTGCAGGTAGTCTTTTCTGAAGCAGGATGTAAGATGATTAAGGGTGCTATGGTAGTTGCTAGAGGTGTCAGGTTTGGCACTTTGCATAAGCTTGAAGCATACACTATTGAGTGTAATAGCACTTCTGTAAAAAGTAAATCTGCGGATACTTCACTGGAAGATTTGAAGGTTTCACCTTCAGCAGATGGAAATGGTTTTTGGGTACCTAAGGGTGCTCTTTCGTCTGAAGCAAAGTTACCTGCAGAGAAGACTATGTTATGGCACCAGAGACTTGGCCACATTGGAGAAAAGGGTCTAAGGACCTTGAAAAATAAAAACCTTGTTGAAGGTTTGAATGATTGTAATCTTGACTTTGATTTCTGTGAGCATTGCATTTATGGAAAATAAAACCGCGTTCAGTTTTACTCGAGTTCTCATAAAACTTGTGGTGTTTTGGATCTTATCCATTCTGATGTGTTTGGTCCAGTAGATGTCTCTTCGATTGGAAAATCCACATATTATGTTTCGTTTATTGATGATTTTAGTAGAAGGACATGGGTATATTTTCTAAAGAGTAAATCTGAAGTTTTTAGTCATTTTAAAGAATTTAAAGCAATAGTTGAGTTGCAGACTGGAAAGAAAATAAAATGTTTGAGAACTGATAATGGCGGTGAGTTTTGCTCTAATGATTTTGATAGATTCTGTAAACACTGTGGAATTAACAGGCAGAAGACAACTCCGTATTCTCCACAGCAGAATGGAGTTGCAGAAAGAATGAACAGGACACTGATGGAGAAGGCTAGGAGTATGTTGAGTGGTGCTGGTCTCGAACAAAAGTTTTGGACTGAAGCTGTTGCCACTGCTTGCTACCTGATTAACAGGTCTCCTACATCAGCTCTTGTTGATAAAATGCCTATGGAAGCATGGTCAGGTCACAAGCCTTCATTGAGACATCTTAGAGTTTTTGGTTGCGAGGCATATGCACATGTGCCAAAGGAGAAGCGAACAAAGTTGGAGAACAAGGCTGTGAAATGTATCTTCATCGGGTATAGTTATGGTGTGAAAGGATACAAGCTTTGGGACCCTGTTGCACAAAAGGTAATTCACAGTAGAAGTGTTATTTTTAGAGAAATTAAGTCTCCTTTTGTTACATTGCAACCAGAATAGAATAAAAAGGAAGATGTGATTCAACTTCCTTCTACACCTGAAAGAGTTGAATCGAGACCCCTAGATAGGCAAGAATTTGAGGAGAGCTCGTCTAGCTCTGAATCTTCAGAAGAGGAGGAAGAACCTCCAACTCAGCTTGTTCGAAGGTCTACAAGACATAGACAACCACCTGAAAGGTATTCACCTGATGATTGGAGATGTATTTTTGCTCTGAATACTAGTGTGGATGAACCAAAATCTGTAGAAGAGGCATTAGGTATGAATGATGCAGAATCCTGGAAGATTGCTATGGAGGAAGAAATGGCAGCATTGAAAAAGAATGATACATGGGATCTTGTACCATTGCCTGAAGGACGAAAACCTGTTGGTTGTAAATGGGTGTTCAAGAAAAAGATTGGTTCAGATGGAAGCATTGAGAAGTATAAAGCAAGGTTGGTTGTAAAAGGCTACTCTCAGGTTGAGGGTGTTGATTACGGTGAGATATTTTCTCCTGTTGCAAAAATGACGTCCATTAGATTTTTGCTTTCTATTGCTACTGCTTATGATTTAGAGGTTGAGCAAATGGATGTGAAAACTGCTTTCCTTCATGGTGATTTGGAGGAAGATATTTATATGACACAGCCGGAGCACTATGTGGTGAAAGGCAAAAGTAATTTGGTCTGTAAATTGAAGAAATCTTTGTATGGCCTCAAACAAAGTCCTAGGATGTGGTACCAGAAATTTGATACATATGTGTTGAGTTTGGGATTTGAACGTTCTAAATGAGATCACTGTGTTTATTATAAATCTTATGGTGATCATTTCTTATTCATTGCATTGTATGTTGATGATATGTTATTCATTGGTAAAGGGAAAGGTATGATTTCAGAACTGAAGTCTCAGCTCGCTGCTAAATTTGAAATGAAAGATCTTGGTGCAGCAAAGCACATTCTTGGGATGGAAATTAGAAGAGATAGAGTGAACAGAAAGCTATGGCTAGGCCAGAGTAAGTATGTGAATTCAGTGTTACAGAGGTTCAACATGCAGAATTGTAGACCATTGAGTGTTCCTTTTACAGTTGGAATGAAACTATCTGTTTCAGATTGTCCTACATCCCCATTGGAGATGGAAGACATGAGCAGAGTGCCTTACCAGAGTGCGGTTGGAAGCTTGATGTATGCTATGGTCTGTACTAGACCAGACATTGCCCAAGCAGTGGGAGTACTTTTTAGATATATGTCTAATCCTGGTAGAGTTCATTGGGATGCAGTCAAAAGAGTCTTCAGATATTTGAAGGGTACTTCAGAATATTCTTTGTGTTATCATGGTAATTCAGTTGGAGACATGACTTCCCTTGATATCCATGGTTATGTGGATTCAGATTGGGCAGGTGATATTGATAGCAGAAGATCCACCAGTGCTTATGTGTTTACTTTGTTTGGTGGTGCAATTAGTTGGATGAGTAAGCAACAGGCTGTGGTTGCTTTATCCACTACTGAAGCAGAGTATATGGCAGCTACTCATGCTTGTAAAGAGGCCATTTGGCTTAAGAGACTGTGTTCGGATATTGGAATAAAACAAGGTACAGTGACAATTTACTGTGACAGTCAGAGTGCAATTAGCCTAGCTAAGAACCCGACATTTCATGCCCGGACCAAACATATTGATATTCAGTATCATTTTGTTAGAGATATGGTCGAAGATGGTAGGGTGAAGCTAGTTAAGGTGGAAACTTTGATGAATGTTGTAGATGCTTTAACTAAGGCTGTAAGTACAGAGAAGTTTAGATGGTGTTCTGAGTCTATGGGCCTTATGGCCCCTAGCAATTGATTCATTGTGTTGACATTCCCTTTCGCTCATGCAAGGTGTTCGACAAGTGGGAGATTTGTTGGGAAAAATGGTGTCTCAACCTTGCATTTATGTGAGGTTACTATTTATAGTAAGTTTTCATTTGAGCACGAAATAGTGCGAAACTCTCCCTAAAGCTTCTGGTTGGCTAGATAAGCATTCCGGTAAAGTTTCATCGCAAGGTCACAGCTAGTTTTGAGGATATTAAAGTTTTCATCTTGGAGGGGTGCAATAAAATATTTAAACTTAATTTTGGGGACTTTAGAGGCTCCAAAACGCCCTAAAAAGTGGCCATAATCAGTGAAGCGGGTTACGAGGTGATAGAGAACTTCGCGAGCTTTCCGACGCTTCAAACGGTTCGTCAATCGGACACCCGGTTCTCAAGTTATGGCCTCCGGAAGTTTGTAGTCCTGAAATAGGAAAAATAATTTGTATCGGATACATAAATGAGCTGTAAAAGGGAGCGACACATGTTGATGTTTGCTTTAACATGTCATAGGGCATCTAGAAGGGAGATAAGGTCGGCTACACCTTATTGGGTGGTTTTAGCCCATGGTTTTGTAATACCGTTTGACGGTTTCTTGTATTGTATCTCCTATTTATGAGGTGTGTGAGATAGAGGTTGAGTGTAAGAGTCTTATGGCTATTGAGTTGCCTCTGAATCTCTGATTAGTGGTACTCCTACGAAGAGCTTGCTCTGCAAGTATTTTGTAATCTGTTTTTGATTGCTGAATAAAATATTGAGCTGCTTTTGGAGGGTGGGGTTTTTCTTCTGAAAGGGTTTTCCCCACGTAAATCACTGTGTTGTGGTATGAATGTTATTATATCTATTTCTATTTTCTATAACTGTTGTAATGATCTGAAAAAGTTTTGCATTACCCTCCTCTCAAGGTTAGTGTAGGAAGTTGTTTCCGCTACTTAGCTTCCTTACAATCCTTCAGGTTGTTCAATAAAAACATCTTCTTCTAATATACCATTTAGAAATGAAGATTTGACATCCATTTGATATACCTTGAAATTTTTGAAAGAAGCATATGCCAACAATGTTCTTACTCCTTCAAGTCTAGCCACAGGTGCAAAAGTCTCACCATAGTAAATTCCTTCTTCTTGGGCATAACCTTTGCAAACTAGTCTTGCTTTATTTTGAATGACCTCACCTTTTTCATTTAGCTTGTTTTTGAAAATCCACTTTGTACCGATTACATTTTTGTCCTTCGATCTTGGGACCAATATCCATGTGTCATTCTTCTTGATTTGATCAATCTCTTCTGTCATAGCATTTATCCAATCTTCACTATTGAATGCCTCTTTCACTATTCTCAGTTCAAATTCAGATATCAGACATGTGTTCTGTATCAGTTTGTTCCTTGTCATTACTGGATCATCCTTATCTCCTATAATCTAACTTGATGTATGATGTCTTCTGACATACTTTTCTAATATATGCTCGGTAGGTTCTATATGATCTTCTTCATCACTCGGTAAATAGATATTCTCTTCATTTTCTTCTACAGTTCTCTGGGTAAGACTTGTCGGTTGAACATAGGCAAATTCATCATAAT
The DNA here is from genome assembly GCF_030272615.1 of Cryptomeria japonica. Classification (NCBI taxonomy): domain Eukaryota; kingdom Viridiplantae; phylum Streptophyta; class Pinopsida; order Cupressales; family Cupressaceae; genus Cryptomeria; species Cryptomeria japonica. The sequence goes on along the minus strand of NC_081405.1, from coordinate 128,324,323 downwards.
CTTTAGGATGTTTGGAGTTTCCTTCATCACTTCTTTCTGCAAATTCATCAATTTTCACATTTGCACTTTCTACTATTTTGTTAGATGATTTGCTCAGACATTTAAATACTTTGCTTCTAGAAAAATAACCTAGAAATGTTCTTTCTTCACTTTTATGATCAAACTTTCCATTTCTATTATCTTTGTGTACATAGCATCTACTTCCAAACATTTTGAAGTAACTTACATTAGGTTTCTTGTCATACCAAATTTCATATGGTGTCTTCAAAGTTCCTTTCTTCAGTTGTACTCAGTTTAGGGTGTAAACTGTTGTGCTTATTGCTTCTCTCCAAAATGTTTGTGGCACTTTCTTTTCAATCATCAGGGTTCTAGCACAATCCACAATAGATCTGTTTCTCCTCTCAGCTATCCCATTTTGCTGTGGAGTTCTTAGTGCAGAGACTTGTCTTTTTATACCATGATCATTGCAAAATAAGTTGAACTCATCAGATGTGAACTCTCCTCCTCTATCTGATCGAAGACATTTCAGTTATCTTCCTATTTCATTTTCAACTCTTGCCTTGTACCATTTAAACATTTGAAAAGCTTCTGATTTTTCTTTTAAAAACATTACTGACATCATCCTTGAGTAATCATCCACAAATAATATGAAATATTTATCACCATAATAACTTTGAACTTTCATAGGACTACAAAGATCAGTGTGCACAAGATCTAAAATTCCCTTAGAAGTGTAGGACTTACTTGTAAAGCTTGATCTTGTCATTTTACCCATCTGGCATCCTTGGCACATAGCATTCTCAAGTTTCTCAAGACTCGGTAGACCTCTTACTCGGTGCTTCTTGCTTATTTTGATCAAATTATCAAAATTTACATGACAGAACCTTTTATGCCATAACCAGGTATCATCTATCTTTGCATACAGACACTTGTTCTGAGTTGAGTCAAGGTGAAATGTGTTACCTTTTGTTTGTGTCCCGATAGTAGCTAACTTCCCATGCTTGTCATGAACTTTGACAATTCCTTTATGAAATTCTATTTGGTAACCTATATTGTTTAGCCATGCTACACTCAACAAATTGTATTTCAATCCTTCAACCCAATAAACATCATTGCATCTTGCATTGTCAAGAAGTGTTATAGATCCTTTACCTTTTACCGGACATGGTGCATCATTACCAAATCTTACATAGCCTCCTTCATAATCTTCTAACATAACAAACTTGTATTTATCACCTGTCATGTGATGTGATCATCCACTATCTATGATCCAAGAATCATTAGTATTTATGTGAGATATTAGGGATTTTTCTTCATACCTTTCTTCATCTGATCCATCTTTGATAGCCACATAAATTACTTCCTCTGCATCAGTTTCATCTGATTTATCATCATTGGATTCCTCATCAGTTATTAAGCATGACTTTCTATCTCTTCTTCTGAAGTCTTGATGTCCTCTGTAATGATTATCTTTCTGTCTGTCATCTCGGTAATCTCTCTTTTCAGTAGATTCTTTGTCAGGACAGTTAGAATCCATATGTCCTATCTTATCACAATTGAAACATTTCAAAGGTAGTTTTCCTTTATACTTACCTTTGCCTCTCGGTAACCTTCTGGCTAATAGTGCTTCAAACTCTTCTTGCTTTCTGATTTCCTCATATAGTTTGTGTACTTCTTCCATGTTCTTGCAAAATCTTTCACTTGCTCCACTATGATCCCCTTTAGTGTACTTACTCATTCTATCATTGTAATTATCAGATTCACCAATATGAAAAGAAGTAAATGTAGATTCCACTTTATTTACCGATGACCCATTGTTATCAAAATTACTTAACTCAAATGCATGTAGCTTACCAATACTAGCATCTAAAGAAACTAGCATATTGGGTACAGACCTCAATTCATTGATTGCAGAGACTCAGATTGCATAAGCTGGTAGAAGGGTTCTTAACAACTTACTTGTTATATCCTTTTCTTCAATAGTTCCACCTGCTCCTTTGATTTGATTGACAATCTCCTTTAGTCTTGTACTATACTGGGTTATGTTCTCACCTTCATTCATCCTCATAGATTCAAGTTTGTCCTCTTAGACTATCCACTTTTGCTCTTTGAACATGTTCATCTCCACCATACATAGATATGAGCTTGTCCCACATTGCCTTTGCATCATTGCAGCCTTCTAGATCATTAAATTCTGAGTCGATCAATGCAAATGTTATTTCAACCATTGCTTGGATATGTTCTTTCTTTGCCTTTATCTCTTCCATTGTCAATGGATAGGTGCTCGGTGTAATGAAATCATTCTCCAGATAATATACAACATATTCTCCAACTCCTGATAGGTGCAGCTTCATTCTTTTCTGCCATGTAGAGAAACTTGACTTGTTCAGCTTCGGTGCATCCCTCTTATACATCTTTGGATCTTTGCCTCAAGTACCTTTAAACTTTTCTTTTAGAATCCAAAGCTCTGATACCAATTGGTAGTTCTGCTACTTAATGTTAAGTGCAGATGCCAAGCTAATAAGATGAGAGGGGGGGTGAATCATACAACCTTAATCTTCTATAAAAACAACAGATTCAACCTCGATAACATATACTTCAGTAATATAACCAAAACTGCTAAACATGCAAACTCAAAAGAATATAAACATCATAAAACTCATAAAACCATATTTAACATGGAAACCCAAATAGGGAAAAACCACTATGGGATTTCGGACCCACTAAGAAATATACTCTTCTAGAGTATTCTCAATTAAAAGCAAATCCTGTTAAAGATTACAAACACATTGCTAGACGTGACCCAGTTAAGGGATTTCCCTCAGATCTGTTAGGATCTTCACCTTGTTAGAAGTGACCTTGTTAAAGGATTTCAAACACTCAATCAGAATGTCACCTTGTTAGAGGGTTTTACAAATAAGAATGTTAAGTCCACTCGGTTAAGAGATTTTCTGTCACTTCACAAAATAACAGTAATAAAAATCTATCTGCAACTTCACATCTAAAATGCTAAAGCAGATTCTTATTTTCTCAATACAATCTAGACATAGAACTTTATCTTGTCCATATGTTGGGCTCTATACTCTGTTATTCAAATAGGTATTCAAGCTTCTGTGCTCGGTAATCACTATGTAGCATCCCTGTGCATACACTTGCTTGCATCCATTGTTTATCAACTATTCCTTATTTATAAACAATTTTCCAACCACTTAATCTCCTTGATCACATTTCCCATGATCAATCATAGCCATCAGATCTTCAATCTTGACTAGGTTTAATGTATCCTTCGATCTGGAAAATGTTTTACCCCACCTTGGAACTTGAATACATTTCTTGGAACTTGTGCTAGGGTATTGTAGTTCAATCTGAGCTATAGATCTTCCTGCCGATTTTCCTTTACCATAGATTCTTTAACAAACTTCATGCACGACATACCAATCATTTAATCAGTTCTAGCTCATCAACTTTCTTCATTAAATAATGCTTTTATTCATTCAATCCATTCTATTACTATTCAGTTGCAACTCGCTAAATACTAAACTTCACTCTATAGACATTCTTCCTTCATTAACCGATAGCGATAACCTTAGGGTTTATCGACTAGGTTCCTTAGGGTTTACCAACTAGGTTCTTTGCTCGGTAACATAGTATAGTATTAACCTTACAATTAACAACATATGTAGGATATCAAAACAATCTAAACATCATGATCTCATCATTGTCTAACTTGGTAATAGTTGCCCATTCAATAACTTATTCCTCGCCTTATTCATCACATTATGTCTCTGTCTTTTACTGACATCTTTATACTCATCAACTCGTACTTCTTAAGATATGGCAACATCATACTGAATTAGAAAATCAATTTCTTGACATCAGTGACAAAATAATAATATTAAGACAGTAAACATCCTTGATCAGTTATATCCATAATCATCAACAACCTTCTCAATATCCTTATTGAAATGCCAATAGAAACAACCACCTCTATTACTATATTATATTTCAATATGAAGCCACTGAATATCAAAATAATTGAAGGAGAGCAAGATTCAAATTCCAGAGATAAAATTTAGTCAAACCTTAGTGTTAAATGAACACTCATGGACTAAAAAATACAAGGGGTGATTTTTATTTGTATAGAAAAATAAGGGTAAATCATTACAGGAGGTGTAATAACACCCAATTTCCCCAAATAAGTGGTATTTTCGTATGCTTGATAAATGCCACATTACATGGTTGTGATGACTCAAGTGAAGAAAAATAAATCCAAAAGATGGTGTGAGAGTCAACTAACCAAAAACAAGTGAGAGTGACACATGTAATTAGTGGATTATGCTACACATGCTCATATTAAGCATTCTAGTATAACTTAAGAAAGCTTAATATTAAGTATTTAAAAAAAAAATAACAAAAAATAAAAAGAACTAAAACTCACCACTAACACCTCATTCTATATTCTAATAGTTTAATTTACATATCTAATTTACTTTATGGCCTCATAAATTTTCCATCATTTCAACCTCTTAAAATTTTAATCTTCTTATTTTTATCATTGGTATATTATAAGGCTGATCAACACATGATACATATTCTATATCTAACATTTGAATTATCACATTAAAATAAATAAGAACAAAGAATCAAAGTTAAACATATTTGAAAGTGTTGGGAAATTGAGGATCTCATCATCATTATAGTTTTTTATTAAATTAAGTGGGGAAGGACCATCAATAAATTACATTTCTAAATAAAAAACCATCAAAAAAATCTTGGAGATCAAGGCAATAGAGGATTGTGGATCAAACAAAGTCTATAAAAAGTGTAAAGACTAAATAGTTAAGATGTAGTATAGAGGCAAGATATTGAGAAAAACAAAAACCAAAAAATAGAGAATCACAGTACATAGGAATAGTAAGATATACAATCCTAGTCCTCCACCATCTAATCCAATGCATTCTACTAGGTAGAAGAAGTAGCAACCTTTTTCCCTTGGCCTTCTCTTCACCTATGATCTTTGGCTCTTTTCTCTTTTCATTCCTATTAGTTTCTTTTTCCTATAGTGACCACACAGAAGATAAACCTCCACATCAAGTAGTTGTTGATCTTGACAAAATTTTCTATGCCTTTTTGTAGATGTGCAATCCACTACTTTTTCTTCTCGTATCTAGTATAATTCTATAGACTCTCCAAAATCTCCTTATGGACTCCAAGATATTCAACCTCTGTTTCTAGCACCTACTAGTTTTGAGGAAATTTTCCTTCACTTGTTACTCCATTGTTAGCTAATTATTCATCTTCCTCTTCATCATAACCCTTGAGGATATTGAGCACCTTCAACGAATTCTATGAATAGGTTTCTTAGGATGGAGGCTATGAGAAAGAGTCACCAAGAATTAAATTTAGAGGCTCATCAAGGGTTTCCTCACTTTATTTTATGATTTCTTCATTGAAAGTAGAGTCCTTAGAGTGTGCTTCAATTTATTCCCTAAGGGTTTTTACCTAGAGTAGTAGTAATTTTAGCTATTGTAGCAAGCTTAGATAGTCTAGCAGACCTCTTGTCTCTAGAGGAAGTAGTAGTGTCATCTTTGACACATTCACCATCATAAATGTCTATAGAGGGGTAATGTTTGGGGGAGATAATGAGGCTATTCTAATAGGGTTTTTTAACAACTTTTACCATACCAAAATTTCATGTGACACCTATATGGAACATGAGTGCATGCGAAATTTTAAAGAGATGATATGGATTTGAAATTTCCATTTTCTTTGTAGTACACCTCCTCATTTGATCTCATTAGACCCATATTTTATTATTGTTTACTTTCAGTAGATACATTACCATGATGTGTTATTCAGACTTATATCACATTATTTCATGCTTTATCTAGATATGAGATGCATAATTTATTTGCAGTATTTCAGTACTTATGATTTATGGCATTTTACGAATTATTGCTATGTACTGACACTATATTTTATCTATGCAATGTGAAATTATATGTTGCATGTCTACGAGTGTATTGGATGCAAGGGGACGATTTTCCTTCACTCATTTCAGTGAGACAGGGAATGTCATGATTATCCTTCATCGGTGTGCATGTCATGTTTTCTATATTGTATATATGCATGTGTGGTTCGGTGATGTAGGATATTGCAAGTACAAGTATCGGGTAAGTACGAGGTATCATCTCCACCTGGCTTCACAGGTCTGAGTGTGCCTTATATTTGTCTAATGGAAGTGGAGGAGGTAGTAGTTGACCCTATATTACCTAGTTACACTTTTGTGAGTGTCGTTAGTTGGTCGTCCTGTCAGTTTGTTTGGCCTTCATATTTTGTCATTTGACCTTTTTATGAGTCTTTGCTTGGGGTTTGCTCAGTTTGTGTGTTTAGTGGATTTAATTAATTAATTAAATTTATGGAGTTATCTCATAGTTGGTTTTTTTGGAATTATGTATTTTATGCATTGAGATTTTAAATTTAATTAATTAAAAGAATAAATAAATGAATAAAAGAATAAATTAGAATTAAAGTATTGCTTTATTTTCTTTATTTATAAAATTATTAATTTGCATGAGAAAAGAAAAGAAAAAAATGATTTTTGCTTATTGCATGTTAATTTATCCCTGTGTTAGGAATTAGAAAAGAAAATAAAATTGCTTTTATTACTAAAATTAAATATTAGGTTTTGGGGAAAAAAAAAGATATGAAACCTCAAATTTTAGGTTAAAAAGAATAGATCTTTCTCTTTTTGGTACACAAGAAGGAGGTAGAGATTTTGGGAGAAAAATTATTTTGGAAGCAATATTTTGTTGAAGAAGAAATTATCAGAGGATTGCTAGAAGAGGTATTGGCTTGGAAAAACGGTACAGGATTGAGCTCTTCTACGTAAATATTCCAAGAAAGCTTTATAGGTTGGGTGGCCTCTTCTGGTTGTTTTTAAAGAAAATATTTTATTTCTTCCCTCTTTCTGAATGATGTGTGTGTATAATATTTGTCAAATCCAAAACCCTTATTTGGTTATTTCGTGTTCTTGACTAAAATTCATTCTTAAAATTAATTTTAGTTTATGGAAAGAAGTTATTTCCTAGGTGTTTGTAGATTAAGTTTTGTGAGGATTTTGGAAAAGTTATTTTGGCAAATTTTGCCAAGATGATTTACTGTGCATAAAACTTGCAAGTTTTGGTAGAAAATGGGTTTTACCAGAGAAAATATTCCCTCTTGTTTGGGTTTGGTTTCAATATTTGGCTATGGTTGTTCTATCAATAATTGTACATCTCTGTGAAATTATTTAGTTACTATAGAAATAAATTTAATTATTAATTAAATTTATTGTGTTATTAAAAGTTAAGGGAAATTGTTTTATTATATTATTTTGGAGAAAATATGTATTAATTAAATTCCCTAGAAATAAATTTTACTGGAAATAAATTTTGTGGGAAATAAAAATTTACTATTTTTAGGCTATTGAGATTTAAAAAAAATATATATATATAAAAAATGCATGTTTGTGAGGGTCGGTAGTTGCTACTGACGGTAGTACAACTATCATATGGTAGAAGTGCTACTGGCGATAAGACCTTCTATCGTAAGGTATCATGTACTATCTATGGTAGTACCTGCTGCCATGAGGTAGCAAGGAGTATATTTGTATGCGGGAAAAGTGGGTCGATAGAACTTAAAATGTGGAAAATGAAGCCTAAAGAGCCTTGCTCACACACCCACAGGACTTCTTGGTGCAAGCTATGGAGTCATGAAGTATGGTTCAACTTCCCAAGGTTGGTTCCATGGTTCTCTATCTCACAAGGTCCCTCAAACCAATTTCTCTGCTCTCAGATCACTAAGAAAAGTGGTTTAGGGATGACAAATGCAAGAACGAGGGATGCTTTGGTTGATTTTAAGATGAAATACATCCTAAGTTATACATGATCCTATAAATGCAATAAACTAGTTTATAAGATGACAATAGTAGTAACAAGACTATCCTAACATGCTATATTAGTCTATGATTAAGCTAAATGATAAGGAAAATACTCTAAACATGCATATTTAGATTAATTCCTATTGAAAAGAGAGGATAAATGATGAGCACAAATGATATATTAAAGCTTGGATGGATTTTAGTATAAGTGTGATGCTAAAGACATGGATGATGAAAATGGAGGATGGAGAGCTCTATTTATAGAAAAAATAGGACAATGAATGGCTAGGATTGAAAGAGGCAATCAAGGGTTGAGTTTGAAAGTTGGGAATCCATATTTGCAATTTGCACCAATGAAATGGTGACAAATGTCAACATAAGACTGGTTGAGAGAAGATGTAAGAAGCATTAAATGCTTGAGAAGACCTCATGACTACCTTAGGGGGTAAGGGTTAAGGTTATGTTAAGGTTATCCAATGGATAAAGGTTTTATCCAAAGGATAAACTCTTGTGAAAAAGATTAAGGATAACCATAGTCAAAGCAATAAATGCTTGATGAGACCTTTGGGTTTCATGGAGGTTGAGTTTAGGGAAATTCTTTAATCATGCTAGAGGGTTGAGTTAACCATTAATGGTTTGGGAGACTTTGAAAGTTAAGTGGTTGAAGCCGTTAAGGCTTTTCAAAGACTTTGAGGGTTTGAGAAGTGACTTCCCCTTTCTTAGGGATGTGACAAAGTTTAGGAAATGGGTTAGGTTAATTTAGAAGTGATTAGAAGAGTCTAGAAGGGGTTAGGAATAGGGTTTAGGAAGCAAGTGGGAGATGTAGGATTTTGCAAGTGGATGAAGGGATAATAGGATTTAAATGAATAAAATGAATTTAATTCAATTTGGTTGTAATTTGGGGATATCAAATAAATTAGATTTATTCAATTTAGGATAAACTATTTAATTAAATTTGAATTTAATTAAAAATGGATAGAAGGGATTTAATTGAATAAAATGATTTATTCATTAAATGTCAAAAGAGGCTTAGTGAATTTAATTTAAATAAATTGAGTAATTTACTTAATTTAAATAGAGGAATGTGGGTGATTTAATTAAATTGGATTTAATTAAATAGAGAAATGAACATAAAATATTCATTTAGGAATATGGTCATTTTAATACGTCTACATTTTGCCCCTCTTTGAAGTGACGTGTGTGCACATGTTAATTCAAAGAAAATGATGTGTTATCACGATTTATGATCAAATAAAAAATTTATGTCATTTTGAGATATGCCATGCCCCAATTTTGATAATTGATATTGATGATGCCCCCTCGAGAGATGAATCAAAAATTTGGAAAAATTTGATGTGATTTGATAATTGTGTTTGCTTTGCAAAATTTTGGCTATGTGGAATGCTTAAATTGATTCATCTCCTGATAATTAATGTGTGCGAGGGAACGAGGAAGACCATGAGCAAATTACATGCTCAATCCCCTAACCCTAATTTTATTTTACCCTATAAAAGGGGAAAAGTGCATGGTTTTGTCTCATTTGTGCTTGTTGACTTTAGAGAAAGAGACTTTTGGAGAGAAGACAAAAATGCCTATTCCATATTCTACGCATCGATTTGAGTGCGTTCGGAGGTATCGGAGGCCTGCCGCGTATGGACCACTAGTAAGTCAACCTTTTGACCCCTTTTTGATTTTTGATTTTGTCATTTTTGGTACTTTTTGGGAATTTTTCACGCAGGTTTCACGTTTTAGCGCATCTAGGTTGTCGGTCAGCGCATACCAAAAATTTCGTAGCGCATAAGGTTGTAGATTTTAGGTTGCTTCCAAAAACATAGGGTAGCGCATAGGTTTTCTAAGTTAGCACTTAGGTTTGCTATGTTAGCGCATAAATGCACATTAGCACATTAGAGACACAGGGTAGCATAGAAAGTGAAATAGGTAGCGCATCAGGTAAACCTAGCGCATTGGGTAGATAGGGAGTCACATGGGTAGGGGTAAGTAGTGTGTAGGTTAGACCTAGTGCATAGGGTTAAATAGGTAGTGCAGCCACATGATAGGTTAGCGCATGGATTAGGTTTAGTGCTTAGGGTAGCTTAGATAACACATTTGAAGAAATAGGTAGCGCATAGAGTTAATCTAGCGCATGGGGTAGATAGGATAGCACATGGAGAAAACAGGTTAGCACATCAAGTCAATCTAGCATGTAGCCAAATTTAGTTAGCGCGTATGGTTGGTTTTGTGAGAAAAGATGATTTTGGGAGTGAGGAAAATTGATAGGATAAGGTCAGTTTTGCTGGGATAGGTGTAAAATGTTTCATTTCTATGTTTGTTGTCATGGTTTTGATAGTTTGTTCAATATAAGTGCCGATATAACTTGGTTTGATTTGCAATTTTTCAAGTTATTCATAGATATCGATGTGGATTTGGTATAAACTTGATTTGATTTGCATTATTTCAAGTTAATATATGTGGAGCCTGATTTGTGTTACAAGCTGATATGATTGTGGAACTTGAGTTATTTTACAAGTTGATATGGGTTGGAAACTTGAGTTGTGTTATAGGTTGATGTGATATGGGGACTTGAGTTATGTTACAAGTTTAATATGGTTTTTGAAAACTTGAGTTGTTTTACAAGTTGATATGGATAGATATGATGTGATTTTGATTTTAATATCTATGTTTTGATGAAAAAACTGATATTGGACTTGTTTCGTTGTTTGATAGGAGTGATTGGGAGTGGTTCAGTCATGCGAGCAGTTCCCGAGACCATGGGCATTGATACCATAGTTGGTAAAGACTGATCTAGACATTATTGAGAGATGCGGCCTATCTTCCCTATTGGATATGCCTCAGTTTACTGTGAACCGGGGTTTACTTACAATGCTTGTAGAGAGATGGCACAGTGATACAAACACCTTCCATTTTGCCATAGGGGAGATGATAGTGACCCCCGAGGATTGCTACCGGATCCTGTGCATACCTGTAGTAGGGGCACTACTACCTTATGAGCAGTCAGAGGAGGGTGGAACAGAGACACTTCGTTGGATTTTTCATGATGATACAGTGTGCGGATATGAGATTCCATGGCAGGAGTTTCTGGATTTGGACTATGTGCCTCTTCCATTAGTACTGGCAGGGTTTGTAGGTGGTTTCCTATGTCTCGACTGTAGGTTGAAAGGACTTTCTATGGGATGGGGACTGGTGCTGGAGGAGACGGTGACATAGGGCCATAGGTTCACATGGGGATCAGCTATGCTAGCTCGTTTGTATAGGGACATGCAAGAGGTAGTATACCTAGGTTGTGGCAATTTGTCAGCTGGCATTACACTTCTACAGGTATGGTGCTGGGAGCACATTCCTGCAGCTAGGCCATTGGTGGATAGAGATAGGTCTGTTGGATGTGCTTATGCATATGGATAGAAGGGGTTAGTTGTCCAACGAAAGCTGGGCAAACTGGAGCATTGGAGGAGGGTATTGGATGATATTGATATGGTCATATGGTGACCGTATATAGGTTGTGAGGTTTGGGCTAAGGATGGGTTGGAGATGCCATATGCCTTCATGACCCAATTTTTGATAGGGCGGACCCCTTTTGTGATTGAGAGATTTTTGGTTACGAGAGTTTTGTGGCAGTTTGGTTGGCAGCAAGGGATACCATCGGGGACCTATTTGTATGTACGCTAGAGGCAAGACATACCAGATTGGGGTCTGACTATTGATAATGCGATGGCCGTAGAGGAGTTTGTGCAGCTAGCGAGCGAGATATGGGATTATGCCTCAGAGATTTTGGATGTTGGGATGACGGATGAGTTTGCTAGATTGTTTGCAGCTTGTGTCGTGGCAAAGATATCGGATCTAATGGAGATGCGACCCACTTTTGATGATGATGAGGATGAGGGAGGGGGAGATGGGGATGAGGGAGGAGGTGGAGGAGGTCAGGGTAGGAGAGGAGATAGAGGTAGAGATAGGGGTGATAGAGGAGTGGAGAGAGCAGTTCAACGAGCTATGATGGATAGAGGTAGAGGAGGTTTGGCTATTGGAGTAGGGGGTGAGGGGATGGTAGGAGAGGTGATAGTAGTAGTGGGAGGGACTAATGAGGTGAGATGGCCAGCCCAAAGGAGGAGGACTGATGTGCTACCCCCACTAGCACTAAGGACAGGTAGAGGGACAGGGGGTACCCCTTCATAGGTACCCCTACAGGTCTAGATTCTGACTCATGTGGAGGACGCCCAAATAAGGACCCTATAGGTGACAATGTAGCAGCTACAGGCACAGCTATTAGCAAATTAGCGTCAGATTACATAGTTGACCACTGAGCACGACACCGAGATAGAGCGGCGGGGTCGAGCATATGAGCTCGCAGCGAGTGTGCAGAGAGCAGCAACATGTGGTCCGATGAGGGACACCTTGAGAGAGATGGCTTTGAGAGCCTAGGAGATAGAGTACTACTGTCAACATTATGAGGTTGTGGTGCCCAGGGAGCATCAAGTGTAGAGTTTTATGTAGTCGAGATCGAGTCAATCTCGAGAGACTAGATCATAGTTAGAGAGTAGAGGCGTGACAGGGCCACCGAGACATGATCCACCTGGAGATCCAGGGGCTGGGACTTCTACGGCAAGACCATCTCCTTCAGGAGATAGTCATACTTGAGAGATGTTGTCTCCATTGTATTTTTGATCATTGTATTTGACCGAGACATGAAATATATTGTACATTTTGATCATTTTATATATATATATATATGACACCATTTTCTTTGATTATGTGATGTGTTATGAATGCATTTTCTACATGCTGGTGTTTATTTTATGATAATGCAATGCTTAGATAGATGATACGATGAAATGTAATGATGTAAATGTATGATGTTTATGAGATGTGAGATGTATCATAAAAATGAGATGTTTGATTTGATATGCTATGAGATGTATCTTGAAAATGCAATGTTTGATTTGATATGTTGTGAGATGTATCTTGAAAATGAGATGTTTGATTTGATATGCTATGAGATGTAAAATGATATGCAACTAATTGTAAAATGATATGCAACTAAATGTTTTTGGAGCACTCTCATTCTGCATTTGTCATTTGATATAACCACATGTCATTTGCTTTGGATATATGTATCATCATTGAGCATGGATTGATTTTTGGATATGTTGAAAATTTATACAAGCATAATGGTATAATTGAACCATGATGACTTGAGAAAAATTTACATGATGTTTGATTTTGCAAGATAGCACAAGCGTCAAGGTATAACTGAACCGGGATGACTAGAGTACGGAATGCATATAAACAGACAAGATTAAACCATTTGTATGTGTAAAGTGGAATCATGTCTTCAGTGATATTCATTGAATCACATCTCGAGACAAGTATCTACACAGTACAAATGATCGCCTCATAGACAAAAGACTAAGAAAATATTGGAGTTTCTCGATGTTCTCTAGCATTGTTGAGAAAATTTAGAGAATCCAATAATTCAAAAAGTTAAATGCAAAAATAGTCAAGACTTTATGTAAAATGCAACAGTTGGTACTTCAGAAAATCATCCATCGTATTTCTCTTGTGAATCTGTTATCGATCGATGTTTTGATTTGGGTTTGTGTAAGTTTTTGCTTTGTTGGACATGATGCTCTAAGTTTTGCAAATAGTCTTGACGATTTGAACATGCTTGTAAGTTTTGATGTTTATTGTCTCTAGCTAAGTGTACCTCTCAATGCGGGTATGTACAGTGATTACCAAGCCATGGTGAGATGTGGTGAAAGGATATATGGATAAACTAGGATAGTGACTATGCTAAGTATGTCCTGAATGGATATTTGCTAAGTGTCGGGTGATGGCTGATAGTGTTTTACTGTAGAGATAAGGATATGGATATAGATAAAGGAGTTGTCCTTTCACAGAAGCACCTGTTACCAAGTTTTCACCAGTTGCTTTTATTGTACCTTTTTATTTGCTTTTTCTTGCTTTTTTGATTTTTTTGATTTTTTTCCATGCATTAGACTATTCAAGTGTAGTATTTCTTTAGATGAATGTTGTTAGTTGGTTCGTCCAGCACATCTCCTTCTGAAGTTGTTAGCTGATAAGCACCTAATCCATAGACTGATATGATGACATAGGGACCTAACCAGTTAGGTTCAAATTTTCCTTTCTTTTCTCGATCTTGCTGATTTCTAGGATTTTCCTTGAGTACTAGATCACCAACTTTGAAATTTTGGGGAATGACCTTGTGATTGTAGCTTCTGCACATGCATTGCTGATATGCTTTTAGATGAGTGTAAGCATGCAGACATCTTTCATCTAATAGTTCCAGTTCTTGTAGCTGGTTGACTCGATACTCTTCATCTGGGATTAAGCCTTTTAGAGAGACTCTGAGAGATGAAATTTCTACCTCTAGGGGTAAAATAGCTTTTGATCCATACACCAATGAGAAAGGTGTTTCTCCTGTAGGTGTGCGGATGCTAGTTCTGTATGCCCAAAGTGCTGGATTGAGTTGTACATGCCAATCTTTGCCTTCATCATTCACTGTTTTCTTTAGGATTTTCAGTATTGTCTTGTTGGATATTTCTCCTTGACCATTCCCCTAGGGGTAGTATGGTGTAGAGAACTGATGTTGTATTTTGAATTGTTCACATAGCTCTCGGATATCTTGGTTTTTGAATAGTCATCCATTATCGGTGATGATGGAGCTTGGAATACCATATCTGCAGATCAGATAGTTTAGGATAAAAGAGGCAATTTATTTTCTAGTCACTGTGATCATGGGGACTACTTCTATCCACTTGGTAAAGTATTCTATTGCAGTTATAATGAACTTGTGTCCATGTGAAGATGAAGGATGAATTTTGCTGACCAAGTTGAGTCCCCACTGACAAAAGAGCCAGGATGTTGTAAATGGCTACAATTCCTATGCTGGTGAATGTATCAGATTGCCATGGATCTGACATTTAGGGCACTTTTTTGTGAAATGATAAGAATCTTTTTCCATTGTCATCCAGTAATATCCCATTCTTAGAAGCTTTTTAGCAAGAGTAGTCCCACTTGAATGTGTGCCACAGATACCTTCGTGAAGCTTGTGTAAAGTGGAATCAGATTTGTTACGATCAAGGCAATGAAGAAGAGTACCATCTAGACCTCGACGGTACAAAGTATCAGCAGTAAGGGTATTGCAGGCGGCTTGTCGAATAAAATTATGCTTTTGGTTTTGAGATTGGTCAATGGGTAGAATATTGTTCTTTAGATAATCATATATTGGTCCATACAAAGGGGAATCCGAACCAGTCAAGGTATAGACAACATGGGATTCAGAGTGGTCATAGGCTGGGGAGAATAGTTGCTCTACTAGAAACTCATAATGACTCTGTTGCTCTAGAATATGTAGTAATGAAGCGATAGTAGCCATTGCATCAGCTGCATTGTTGTTTAATCTTGGTATTTTCTCGAAGGTGATGTGTACAAAATATTGTTTGAAGTCATCCACCATTCGTTTGTAAGGTAGTAGCTTGTCATCCTTTGTTTGATATTCTTTGTTGATTTGATTGACGACTAGTTGTGAATCTCCATAGACCTTTAACTCCATGATTTTCCATTCTATGGCCATTTTGATGCCTATAACCAATGCCTCATATTCAGCCACATTATTTGTGCATGGGAACAGAAGTCGATATGATCTTGGTATAGTGTGTCCTTCGGGAGTGATGAAGAGAATGCCAGCACCTGAACCATGTTGGGTGTAGGATCAGTCAAAGTATAGGGTCCATTGCTTGGTAGAAATAGCAAGAACATCTCTGTCCAAAAATTCAGTCTCCATAGTTTGTTTTCCTAGTAGTGGTGCTTTAGCTAGTTGATCTGCAATTGTTTGTCCTTTGATAGCTCTTCGTTCTGTGTATTGGATATCAAATTCACTAAGAATCATTACCCATTTAGCCAATTGGCCTGTAAGAGCTGCCTTGCTGAGTAGATATTTGAGAGGATCAATTTTTGCCACTAGCTTAATTGTGTTGGCTAGCATATAATGTCGGAACTTTTGAGAAGCCAAGACTACTGTTAGACAAGCCTTCTTAATGAATGTATAGTTGAGTTCATAGCCATTCAATGTCCTACTGATGTAGTATATGGCTCATTCTTTCCCTTGTTGATCTTCTTGTGCCAATAGTGCCCCCAGTGAGATATCTGTTGTTGAAATGTATCAAAATGAGTGGCTTTCCTGCTATTGGTGGTACTAGAACTGGTGAGTTTATCAGATACTGTTTGATTTGATAAAAAAATTTTGCACACTTAGCTTCCCATCTGAAAGGTACATTCTTATGTAGCAAGTGATTGAATGTGAAACTTTTATCAGCTAGTTGAGCGATGAATCACTTGATTGATTGAAGTCATCCTTGAAGAGAGCGGAGCTACCTGATATTCTTTGGTGGTGGCATGTCCATAATGGCTTGTACCTTTGCTGGATCTACTTCAATACCTTTAGTTGAGACTATGTAGCCTAGTAACTTTCCTGATGTAACCCTGAAGACACACTTCTTAGGGTTGAGCCTGACTTGGAATTTTTCCAATCGATCAAAAATCTTTGTTAAGATGCTGAGGTGTTCTGCTCTAGTGAAGGATTTAGCTAGTAAATCATCCACATAGTCTTCCATGAAGGTATGCATCATGTCATGAAAGATTATTGTCATTTCTCATTGATAAGTAGCTCCTGCATTCTTTAAGCCAAAAGGCATAATTTGATTATAGCTTGAAAAACCATCCATTAGTGAGAGCATTGCATGGCCCGCTATGAGGTCTACAATTATGTCGATACTAGGCAAAGGAAAGTTATCCTTTGGACAGGCTTTGTTGACATCTCTGAAATCAGTGTAGATTCTGATATTGCTGTCTAGTTTTGATACTGGTACTATGTTGGAAATCTAGTCTGCATAGTCGATGGGTTGAATGAATCTGACATCTAATAGTTTCTTCAGTTCAACCTTGACCATGAGTGCCACCTGTGGATTCATCTTTCGTAGTTTTTTCTTGACTAGCTTAACTCCTGGAGAGATGGACAAGTGATGCATGATTAAGTGTGGATCAATTTTGGGCATATTTGCATATGACCAAGAAAAATTAATTTGCTTTTCTTTAAAAAAGATGATAAATGTTGATCTTTCCTCCTCTGTCAGAGATTCTGCCATGTGTATATTTTGGCTTCTTCTGTAGTACCAATGTTGATTGATTGAGTGGGCTTAATCAATATGGGTGATCGCTCATGAAAATGTTCAAGAAGAGTGTCAAGTCTCCCATCTTTAGGTGCCTTAAAAAGGTTTTCACCCTCAGATGCGTCCTTTATTTTTACTTTTTTGTGATCTAGAGCTGCCATTGACTAGTTTTCAGCATCAGATCTTTTATTTGGTTCATTTTTGCGACTAAGAGACTTGGCACTCCCTTGGTTGTAGACATCGTTATCATGTTCATTGGTAGAGCCCGTTTATAGGTTAACGGTGTATAGGTAGTGGATAATAGATTCATCATCTTGGAAAATTGGTATATCATGCATTTTGGGTTCATCCCAGTCAATGAGGTCAGGAAAGATAAGTGGTAAGGAATCATTTGGTGGATCAAGTTCTGCTACTATAAGTGTCAAGACAAAGGTTTCATCGTGATTGGTTCAGGTGTGAAAGAAGTTCAAGATTCCGTCGAGATCTTCGATGGTATCATCCTCCTATAGACTTGTTCATAATGTTTCTGCTCGCTTTCCTTAGCGTTATAGATATTCTGTGGTCCAAATTTAGGTAGTCTAACTTCAGCGTTATGCTCTTCTTGAGAAAGGGATATGGAACTAGTATTGTAAGCGGTATCTCTAGTAGCATTTGAGCAGCTACTCCATTCATATTCATTGGAATTAGTCTCAGATTTATCATCCTAGATCTTTTCAGTGCTGTAAACAGGTATGTTGTATGGTGAAAATAGATCTTTGATGATTGATACCAGTTTGCTGGCCTTTTTTGATTCTGTGTCAGATCTTGCTTCTATTTTTTGCATTTGTTCATAGACTGTATCTTCCAGAGGAGGAATAATGATATCAGGAGGTAGTTCTTCTTTTTTAGATATTGGTGCTTGAATATGAGCTACTGCTGTAGATATGGCCTTCTTGTGATTAAGGAGTTTCTCTTGATGTTGCTTCTATTCTTGACATTTAGGGTCCTTGCCGATTTTTTTTGCTAACTCAAATAGTGCTTCCTACCAGGATTCTTCTTTGTACTTCTTCTGTGCTTTCCATTGAGGTTTTGGAGTTATGCGAGGTATCTTTCTTAGTAGGAAAGTGAGTTTACAGCCCAATCCTGTTTTGTCTCTACTAAGCTGTGAAGGAAGGTCTATTAGTTCAGTGACTCCTTCTTTGTGTTTTCCAATAGGTCCTTTACCATTATATCCCATTTGTTGCATGATTAAGTAGCCCTTTCCATATAGGTGTGTTGGTAGAACTATGTCTAGAGCAGCTGCTCTGTTATCTTCTTCCTCATCTTGGTATAACCAGCTAAGGATGTCCTTGATAGTTCTGATACTTAAAGATAAGTATAGATGCCAAGCTAATAAGATGAGAGGGGGGGATAAATCATACAAACTTAATCTTCCATAAAAACATCAGATTCAACCTCGGTAACATATACTTCAGTAATATAACCAAAATTGCTAAACATGCAAACTCAAAAGCATATAAAAATCATAACACTCATAACACCAGATTTAACGTGGAAACCCAAATAGGGAAAAACCACTGTGGGATTTTGGACCCACTAAGAAATATACTCTTCTAGAGTATGCTCAGTTAAAAGAAAATCTTGATAAAGATTACAAAAACATTGCTAGATGTGACCCGGTTAAGGGATTTCCCTCAGATCTGTTAGGATCTTCACCTTGTTTGAAGTGACCTTGTTAAAGGATTTCAAACACAATTAGAATGTCACCTTGCTAGAGGGTTTTACAAATAAGACTGTTAAGTCCACTCGGTTAAGATATTTTCTATCACTTCACAAAATAATAGTAATAATAATCTATCTGCAACTTCACATCTAAAATGCTAAAGCAGATTCTTATTTGCTCAATACAATATAGACATAGAACTAATCTTGTCCATCTGCTGGGCTCTATACTCTGTTATTCAAAACAAGTCTTCAAGCTTCTATGCTTGATAATCACTATGTAGCATCCCTGTGCATAAACTTGCCTGCATGCATTGTTTATCAACAGTTCCCTATTTATAAACAATTTGCCAACCACTTAATCTCCTTGATCACATTTCCCATGATCAATCATAGCCATCAGATCTTCAAACTTTGTCCAGGTTCAATGTATCCTTTGATCTAAAAACATTTTACCTTGCCTTGGAACTTGCATACATTTCTTGGAACTTGTGCTAGGGTATTGCAGTTAAATCTAAGTTGTAGATCTTCCTGCTGATTTTCCTTTGCCGTAGATTCTTCAACAAACTTCATTCTTGACATACCAATCATTTAATCATAGCCAGCTCATCATCTTCTTTCATTAAATAATGCATGTAATCATTTAATGTATTCTGTTATTACTCGGTTGCAACTCGGTAAATACTAAACTTCACTCGATAAACATTCTGTCTTTATTAACTGATAGCGATAACCTTAGGGTTTACCAACTAGCTTCCTTAAGGTTTACCGACTAGGTTCTTTGCTCAATAACATAGTATAGTATTAACCTTTCAATCAATAACATATGTAGGATATCAAAACAATTTAATCATCATGATCTCATCATTGTCTAACTCGGTAATAGTTGCCCATTGAATAACTTATTTCTCCCCTTATCCATAATATTCTATCTATGTCTTTTACCAACATCTTTATACTCATCAAATCATACTTCTCAATATATGTCAACATCATACTGAATTAGAAAATCAATTTCTTGACATCAATGACAAAATAATAATATTAAGATAGTGAACATCCTTAATCAATTTTATCCATAATCATCAACAACCTTCTCAATATCCTTATTGAAATGCCGACAATCTCCCCTTGTTTGTTATAATGCCAAATGCCAATAGTCATTTTCTTCTGATTAATGTGCTAGAGTGTTGAGTTGGATGAAGGTACCATCAAATTTGGTGATGGGTTGAGTTACATGATGTGTTGATGTTGTAGGTAATCCATGAGATCTGGGTGATGCTGGTAAGTTGGCCAAACACATGGTTTCCAAAGCGTATTCCCCCATGCCTTGTTCTCTAATTTGCATTTTTGCTTGAAATCTCCAGGCAATGATTTAGACTTTGCCTTCTGTAGATCTGATGTTGAGGATTTCTGTTTTTCCCTATTATGGGGAACCAAACTGTCCTGGGCTACCCCCATTGCATTGCAATGTTGAAATGGATTGTGATCAGCAGATATAGAAATTTCATGTCCGTTCTAAGGAAATTTTACACACTAGTGATATGTAGAAGGCACTGCTTGCATTTCATTTATACAAGGTCGACCTAATAAAATATTGTACGTGAGGTCTATGTCTAAGACCTAACACATAGTATCCTTTTGTATGGGGCCAACTTGAGTTGGTAACAATACTATCCCTTTAGAGGATCTTTCCTCATCATCATATGCTTTTATAGTAATTTTCTTGCATGGATCAATAGACTCCTCTCAGAAGCCTAATGCATGGATAAGTTTTAAGGTACATATATTAAGTCCAACTCCTCCATCTATCAAGACTCATTTTACTCAGTGTTTATAGACAATGACTTCAATATGGAGGGGAGTGTTATGCTGATGACTTAAGAAAGTATTATCATGCTCTGAGAAGGTGAGATTATGAGGCCCTATCATATGAGCGACCATGGCTTGGAATTTGTCAGCATCCAGATCTTGAAGTACTTTGGCTTCCAACAGTGCTTGTTCTAATATGTCCTTGTGTTTTGGCGACAGTTTCAACAATTCTAGTATGGATATTTGAGCAGGAGTTTTGCCCAGTTGGCTGACTAAATCATATTGGATTTTTGGTGTAGTGTTTGTTGTTGTTGTGTGGCCCTTCAAGACATATTTCTGAGCTCTGGTTGTTACATTGACAGATTCATGATTATGCTGGTCTTGGATTGTGATGACGTTTACATGTTTGTCTTCAGCTGATATGTGATTGATAGTGTTATTGTAGATGTGATTCATATGAGCCCCACGTGTATCGTTCAAGGTTGAAGCTCAATCTTTGTTGTAGTTTGGAAGAGGATTTTTAAAGGCTCCATGGTCACCATTTGTCTTGAGACCATCCACCATTAAATCACCTCTATCAATCATGTCCTGAACAATGTTTTTCAATCTCATGCAATCATTCGTTCGATGACCTTTGTTGCGATGAAAATCACAAAGTGTGAGTCATTCCACTAAGGTGGTTTGATTTGTGGTTCATAGTTGCTGATTACGGGCAAAGAGATAATCTTATTTGCCAAGAGTTCTCTGAATGCTGACTCTAGTGATTGTCCCAGTGGTGTGAAGACACATTTTTGGAAATTATTGGTACCGTCTCATGAATTGTTATTAGGTCCTCGATTTGTGGTTTTGTTTTGAGTATCATTGGTGTTGTTTGTATTGGGTTGACCTTGATTGGTATTCGGTGTGTATTTGTTAGCATCTGGGTTAGCACCTTTAGGATTCTTTGTAGCTTGAGGATTTCCCGATAATGCGAGCACTAGCTATTTAGATTTTGGATCATGTGATTCATTGCTGCCTTTGTTTCCATTGTTTTTGTTTCGAGTCCAGAATCTAGATTTGTCTAAGTTGGTGTTATTTTGGTTATTGTAGTTTGATGAACTTGTTCCTTCTTTGAAGAATTTGAGCGTTCCTTTCTTGACACATGCTTCATCTACTTGAATGTCATTTTCAATTAGTTTAGCGAAAGATGGTATGGATTGGAGTTTGAGCCTGTAACTCATCTCACCATTCAAGTTGTCGATGAAAATTTCCATTTTCTCTTTTTTAGGAATATCTCGAGGATATCGTGAAACCATACATCACCAACATTGAAGGAATACCATGAATGTTTCATTGTTTTTCTATTTGGTGTTACAGATGTCTAGCATGCTTATAGCATGTTGAATGTTATAGGAATATTGAGTGATGAATTTGTTGACTAGTTCGTCAAATGATCTAACAGGAGGTGTGATTTTGGATAACCATTCCATTGTTTGTCCTCCCAAACTTCTTGGGAATAACCTCATCAGATAGGTGTCATCACGAGCGAATTCAAGGCTCATGGTACAAAATTCTCTAACGTGATCATGGGGATCACTTTTCCCATCGTACTTGTCAAATTTAGGTACATTTGAATTCGGAGGAAAAGGGATCATGTGCATTCTTCTGTCAAATGGATAAGGACAAATTTTATTTAATAAGTACCATACTATTGTCCCTTGTTGCATATCTTGCATTTGTCTTTGTAACATTTGCATTTGTTGAGTAAGGGCAACCAAAGGTGCATTGTTTTGCCGAGGGAAGAGTTCTTCCCTTGCATTAATCCTGGGTTGAAATGGTGTATGGAACGGTATGTTTTGCTTGGGGATGTGTTGCTCTGGGATGTGTTGCTTAGGGATGTGTTGTTCAGGGATGTTTTGCCTTGGTGTATGTTGTTTCGGTATGTTTTGTTCAGGAATATCTTGTTCAGGGTCGCGTGCTTCCCCTTCTCATTGTCGTTCTTGATATTTGTAATGTTGAGATCTCGTTCTAAACATGTCTGTGTCAAAGTCTTCAGGGAGTTTAACCCCTTTGCTTGTGAGCATGAGCAAGTATTTTTCCTTGTCATTTTCCATGAGTCTTTCCATGATTTTTTGGAATAAAGCACTTTCTTGGCATTCCTAAAGAAGTTCTTCAGAAATTTCAGTATCCTCTAGATGCGGACCTTCAAAAGGATTTGATAACCTCCGATTCATACTGGATTTTGCTTGTACCTCACTTTGTTTGTTTTGTTGAGAGCGGGTAACAAGCATTTTAATAGAAACTTTTTGTGACAAAGGGGACAAAATCCTCTTCGATATGTTTCTCCAGGGTTGGTGGTTCAAATCGAGGTGTGTTGTAAGTGATGCACTTGTTGGGAAAGAATGCTAGATTGATCTTTCCTCCATGGTTTATGATTTGACTGAATGCAGATTTTTGACAATACGCCCTAGTCTTCAAAGGCTCTTTGTCAAATTCATTGGATTTGTTCTGGATATAAAGTTTGATGTGATGAAGGAATGTTCGGTGAGATTTGAAGAGTTGACGATTGATGTATAAAAATTTGTTTCTTTTGACAATTTTGGAAAAACTTGGTTGTTGTTTCTTCAACATGGTGTTACGATAAATATTC
Organism: Cryptomeria japonica; assembly: GCF_030272615.1. Taxonomy (NCBI): domain Eukaryota; kingdom Viridiplantae; phylum Streptophyta; class Pinopsida; order Cupressales; family Cupressaceae; genus Cryptomeria; species Cryptomeria japonica. The sequence continues at coordinate 128,301,060 of NC_081405.1, read as the reverse complement.
TTTCTTCGCAGAATATGGGGATTAGTCATGCATAAGTGATTCAATGGTTTCCTTTCAATTGTTTTGGATTTATTTGATCTTGTTTTAAAAACTCAAGTTTTACTTTATCAAAGTGAAGGTTTAGATGCCCCCTCATGACAAAGCATGTCAAATGATATGGATAAAGCCTCCCGATATGGAAACTTGATTTGGCAACCTGAGATTTTGAACAAGTTTTTTTGGGATATAATCCATGAGATAATAAAGGACCAATTCGTTACTTGTGATGATGTTTCCTAGTTTTGATAAGATAGATATGTTTATCATGTGATCAGTTTTGGATTCTAGACAACTTTTGTTTTGACACAAAATTTGCTCAAGAAATAATTTTTAATGCTTTGTTTTTGATACTTTGGTTTGATGAAGATGAAGCTGGTGAAAGGATGCTCTCAAAAATGCTTTCTAAATTTTCAAAATTTTCCACTGTTTTGCCCACTGTTTTTCTGGGTTTGATCATGCGCTAAAACAGAGACTGAATGCGCTACAGAAATTTCTTGATGCGCTAGGGAAAAGATCCCACGCGCTAGGCTGCCCCCTGTTACACACTAATTGGTTGAGACTGTTAAAATTTGTTTTCTATTTTTTCTTAAAAGATCATGGATGCGCTAACTTTTTAACGCTATTTCTAAATTTTGGTAAAGCACTACTGTTAAAACTGGATGCTCTAAAGTGAATGTTTGATGCGCAAAAAGATGTATCACACGTGCTAAGAAGTTGCTCTTACGTGCTAGACTACCCTGTTTTGACAGTTTTCTGTGATTTTGGTGTTTTTCCTTAGGTTTTCAATGTTTGATGGATGATTTTTTGAAGTAACAAATGCAAACATAGCACAAAATACATAACCATTTTCATCTAATCTAAATAGTAAGTGTATATTCTATGAGGATGTGTTCAAATTCCCAATATTTTAACAGGTTTGGTTACAATGAATACACTTCCAAAAAGACTCTTTATTCAAGGGTCATAAGTAATACCATAGCCCACTAGTCTCGATACTCCATCAGCTCAAACAATCGTGTCACCCCCTAGAGGGTGCCCATTTTTTTGCCTTTTGCCAAAAATTAACTCAAAGTGAATTGCTTCACAATTGAGTAGTTAACTTGGGAGATATATGGTGAGTGATCTTGGGGGCTGATTCTTCCCCACCCTTGCACTATGATATTATAAATGTATGGTTATTGACTCAGCTCAAGGTTTCTATTTCTAAGGTTTGTAATCAGGCTTCCTGTTCGGCCATCAGTAATAAACTCCCTCAAGAGGCTTCCCAACCTTTAGAACAAAGGCTTTACATATCTCGAGGATACTGGGGGAAGGCTAATCGCTGCGTGCAACCGTTGAAAAGGACTTTTGTCACTTTCCACTTTTGATTATAGTGGGTTGGAACACTTGGCGTCAAAGTCATTTCCCACTTAAGTCATTCCCTTCACACCAGCCATAAATGGCTTTAAGAGTTGATTTCAACCCCTCAGGAAGGCAGGCCTGCAAAAGGGTTTTATTTATTTGAAATACTAAAAGCATAAGAGTAGTCTAGTTTTTTGATCACCTAGTTAAGGGGAGAGCATATACCTTCTACTTTCAAGACAAAGCAATCATGTTGTTCTTTTTATCCTGTCAATTCAATGATTTTCTAAGATCTATATGGAGATGTTGCTGCACAAAAACATGGCATTTATTTTATTTCCTCAAATCAATGATTATCTAATCTAGGAAAAGAACCTGGTCAACAAAAAAAAACTTTGATTTGGTCAACAAAAGAAAATTGGCAAAAGGGGAATAACTTCCCTCTTTGATTGTAACTGACTTTTGTGACTTGGTATGATTCTTTACTTTGCCCAAATTTAAAGATGGATCCTTTTATGCACCAAAGGATGGTGAAATTCTTTTTAAGCCCTTTGCAAAAATTAAAATTTGTATTGTTCTTTTTAAATCCCAAATTGAGAAATTTTCTCCTAGAAAAGCAAGAAAAATTTTGATTGTTGTTCATTTTGCTTGCCCAATATAAAAGTGAGTTCAGTTTTATTTAAACAAGAAAAAAAAAGAAATTTGAATTTTGCCTAACTTAGAAAAGTTAGTGAAAATTTAAACTACTTTAATTCTAGCCTAAATAGATTCAAAACCTACAATCAAATGTTAGTAACCTGGAGAAAACTAGTCAATTAGTTAACAAAAAGGTGAATTCAGTGGACTTCTACAAGTCTAAATTTTAATTTCTGTTACAAATTAGCTCTTTGGTTTTTGTCTGTGATGCGCTACAAGATGACTGTGATGCGCTACTCTGTTTTCCTCCCAAGCTGAGACTTACAGGAAAATGTTAGCAAGGACGATGTGCTAAGCTAAGGATGTCATGTGCTAGATGGTGAACCCCATGCCCTGAATAGAAAATGGAATGCGCTATATTGTTAATTGGATGCACTAGGAAATGTTTCCCACATGCTGATTCTTGTTTCCCACAGACCTGCAAAAGTGGTTAAATTCAAAAACTGATTTGATATATGGGGTCTAGCCCCACGGTGGGCACCATAAATGTATGCGGGAAAAGCGGGTCGATAGAACTTAACATGTGGAAAATGAAGCCTAAGGAGCCTTGCTCACACACCCATAGGACTTCTTGGTGCAAACTATGGAGTCATGAAGTATGGCTCAGCTTCCCAAGGTTGGTTCCATGGTTCTCTATCTCACAAGGTCCCTCAAACCAATTTCTCTGCTCTCAGATCACTGAGCAAAGTGGTTTAGGGATGACAAATGCAAGAACGAGGGATTCTTTGGTTGATTTTAAGATGAAATGCATCCTAAGTTATACATGATCCTATAAATGCAATAAACTAGTTTATAAGATGACAAGATTAGTAACAAGACTATCCTAACATGCTATATTAGTCTATGATTAAGCTAAATGATAAGGAAAATACTCTAAACATCCATATTTAGATTAATTCCTATTGAAAAGAGAGGCTAAATGATGAGCACAAATGATATATTAAAGCTTGGATGGTTTGGGAGACTTTCAAAGTTAAGTGGTTGAAGCATTTAAGGCTTTTCAAAGACTTTGAGGGTTTGAGAAGTGACTTCCCCTTGCTTAGGGATGTGACAAAGTTTAGGAAATGGGTTAGGTTAATTTAGAAGTGATTAGAAGAGTCTAGAAGGGGTTAGGAATAGGGTTTAGGAAGCAAGTGGGAGATGTAGGATTTTGCAAGTGGATGAAGGGATAATAGGATTTAATTGAATAAAATGACTTTAATTCAATTTGGTTGTAATTTGGGGAAATCAAATAAATTAGATTTATTCAATTTAGGATAAACTATTTAATTAAAAATGGATAGAAGGGATTTAATTGAATAAAATGATTTATTCATTAAATGTCAAAAGAGGCTTACTGAATTTAATTTAAATAGATTGAGTAATATACTTAATTTAAATAGAGGAATGTGGGTGATATAATTAAATTGGATTTAATTAAATAGAGAAATGAACATAAAATATTGATTTAGGAATATGGTCATTTTTATATGTCTACAATATTTAATTCACTTTTCCTTGGTTAAAGTTTGTGCATTACGAATATGGTATATTTGGGTTTCCTGCCTAGAGTTATAAAATCTAGTTTTTAATTTATATATATATATAAAAGTTTTTTTTTAGTTTTGGGCACTATATCATTTAAGTATTATTTTAATACTATGCAAATTAATTCCTATGTTTATATATATATATATATATTTTGTAAAATGATTATAGGTATATAATATATATATGATGTATATATATATATATATATATATATATATATATTCAAATAATTATATTATATTATTATAAATTATTAATTTGAAATTTGGTTATTTCCATAAAAGCTTATAATTTAAGATTCTATATTTATGCTTAGAAATACATTAGGAGATTAATTTTTAATGTGGTTTTATTTAACTTTATTGGACAAATGACAACATTGATTTCCTTGTATTAATCTAGTGTATTTTCATATTTTCTGGAAAATCTTTAATTGCAAGTATTTTATGCTTTTGGTTGTTTAAAGAAAAGATTGCCTGTATTAGGATCTTGTGTAAACGGTGTTGCAGTTAAGCTTAAATTCGTTGCTATTTTGGTTGAGTTGTTGTTTTGTCATATGTTGTTATACCCCTTGGTCAGGTGGTGTTGTATAACCCCATTGATGTGAGCCATTGTGCGTTATGTTTCCAAATGGTCAATCCTGGGTTAGTGATTGAGTATCCTTCACCTGTGGTTTGTCAGGATTAGATATGGCTATCAGTTTCGCCATAGAGTTCTCATAGAGAGACCTTTCCTATTAGTGTCCTAAGAGAGAGAGTGGCTTTCCAACAGGGGCCGCGCCCAAAGTGGATGGTAGGGTAACCCCTTGAAAGTCAATTAAGAAGTGATAACCTAATAATTGATTAGGGGTTGGGTAGATTAAATATTAATTAAGATAATGTGCCTCACACATGGTTGAGTGCTTGTATAGGCTCAAGATGTGGTGAGAAGGCCTGGAATGGAAAACCTGTCACCTTGTCTTCATGAAAGGTCTGGAAGGGTCCGCATGAGGCTTAGATGGAGCCGGAGGTTCAAGAGAGGTTACCAGGATAACCTAGGATGGGGGTCGGGACCTATGGAGGCCTACCAAGGTAACCACCTTAAGCTATGCAATGATACTCTCTCCTTAGAGTCACTAGTGTTTGTGAGTTGAGTCACATGGATGTTTGTGGAGCCATCTAGTTCTTTCGTACTTGTTTTATTTTTCTTTCTTGAGGGTCTTCTACTATCTCCTAGCATGGTGGGGTTGTTCCATTTTGGGTTGACAAACTTGCCTTCAGTTTTTACGAGCCTCATGAATGGAGTTTTTTGCACCTACCTAGATCATTTCTTCATTGTATTCTCGGATGACATTCTAATTTATTATATAACTATGGAAGAGCATGAGGGTCACTTACATCAAGTATTGCAGTGCTTGAGGGAGAATCAACTTTATACCAATTTGGCAAAGTGTGACTTCTTCTAGTCTGAGGTGATCTATCTTGGTCATGTGGTTTTGGGAGAAGGTATATCCATGGATCCTTCAAAGATCCAAGACATTGTTTATTGGCCAGCACCGATCAACATTTCAGAAGTTTGAAGTTTTATGGGTTTGGTCGGATACTACCGTCACTTTGTTTAGGGATTTTCTTGGATGGGACACTCGATTACTTCTCTTTAGAGGAAAGGGAAAAAGTTGGTTTGGTCAGAGTAGTGTGAGACACCTTTTTGTACCTTGAAGGAACTCCTTGTTAGTGCTCTGATTTTTGCAGCTCCTGACCCATCCAGAGATTTTATGGTATGCACAAATGCCTCTTTTGAAGGTATAGGTGCAGTGCTTATGTAGGATGGACATGTGGTTTCTTATGACTCTCGCAAACTCAAGAACCACAAGTTAAACTATCTAGTTCACGATTTAGAGTTGGCAGCTATAGTTCATGCTTTGGTTAGATGGTGGCATTTCCTGTTAGGGCATCGGTTTGAGCTACATAGTGATCACCATAGTCTGCAATATATATTCACGCAGATGAACTTGAATACTCGATAATGGAGATGGATGGAATTCTTCTACGAGTATGATTTTGAGGTTCGTTATATTCAAGGGAAAGTGAATGTAGTGGCAGATGCTTTGATTCGTAGGCGGCATGAAGTTTCAGCATTGTCCCTTGGAGTAGACTTGAGAGAGAGGATTCTTGGAGTGCTTCCTCAGGATACTTGGTATCAGGATGTTAGAGTCATGATAGAGTCAGAAAGGCCTTCAAAGGGTAGATTTTTTGGATATAACCTTGGGGCAGATGGACTTCTTCGTCACCTTGGATGGATCTATGTACGTCCTTTGGAGGGTCTTCAAGTTTTGTTCATGGCTGAGGCCCATCATTCACCTTATTCGACACATCTAGGTGTCAAGAAGATGCACGCAGATCTTAGACACATTTATCATTGGACTAGTATGAAATGTGACACTGTTGATTTTGTGTCAAAGTGTTTAGAGTGTCAGCAGGTGAAGGTAGAGCATCAACACCTGGTAGGGCTTTTACAGCCTAATTTGGTACTGAATTGGAAATGGGATATCATTTCAATGGATTTTATTGTTGGGTTGCCTGTCTCTTCGCATCTTCATGATGTTATCATGGTTATAGTTGACAGATTGACAAAGGTTGCCCACTTTGTTCCTATTCAAGCTTCCTATATGGCAGCAGTGGTGGCACGAGTCTTATTGGAGAATGTAGTGAGAATGTATGGGATTTCGAGGCGGATCATCTCTAATAGAGATCCTTTCTTTACTTCAGCATTGTGGACCTCACTTCAACATGCTTTGGCGACTCATTTGAACTTTAGTTCAACTTATCACCCAGAGACAGATGGTCAGACCGAGTCAGTGAATCAGGTTTTGGAGGACATGTTTTGCATGTATGTTATGAACCAACAATCGCACTGGAAGGATTATAGCTATCTAGTGGAGTTTTCTTATAACAATGGATATCATAGCTCCATAAGTATGTCCCCCTTTAAGGCATTTTATGGTTGTCCTTTCCGTACTCCTTTGAGTTGGGATTAGTTAGAGGACAGGGTGCTTGCAGGACTAGATATTCTTCGAGAGATGGAGCAGCAGGTAGAGCGGATTCAAGAGCATTTGGTAGCTACATAGGATAGACAAAAGAGGTATGCAGATGCTCATAGGGTAGATCATCATTTTTCTGTTGGAGATCATGTTTTTTTGAGAGTGCATCCATGGAAGAGTCCGATCCGTTATGGAAAGGGTTCTAAGTTGGTGCTTCGGTTTGTTGGCCCTTTTGAGATCCTTGAGAGGATAGGACCTGTTGCCTACCATCTTGCCTTGTCACCAAGTCTATCTTGCATCCACAATGTCTTTCATATTTTAGTTCTTTGACCTTATCATCTTGATGTGATACATGTTCTTGATTGGAAATCTTTGTAGGTCGAGGACGGGCAGCTTTCCGTGGAGCCCGTGCGCATTCTTCAGCATCGAGATTTGATCCTCAGGGGTTGCACCATCGACCAGGTAAGGGTCCTATGGGACCCAAATGATGAGACCTCGGTGACTTGGGAGGATGTATCGAAGATGAGAGAGTTGTATTCTTATTTTTTTTAGGCTTCCAGGAGTAAGCCTAGTTTTGTGGAGGAGAATGTAGTACCCCTCCTCATTTGAACTCATTAGACTCATATTTTATTATTGTTTACATTCAGTGGATACATTACCATGATGTGTTATTCAGACTTATATGACATTATTTCATGCTTTACCTGGATATGAAATGCATAATTAATTTGCAGTATTTTAGTATTTATGATTTATGGCATTTTATGGATTATTTCTATGTACTAACACTTTATTTTATCTATGCAATGTGAACTTATATGTTGCATGTCTGTGAGTGTATTGGATGTAAGGGGAGGATTTTCCTTCACTCATTGCAGTGAGATAGGGAACATCATGATTCTCCTTCATCAGTGTGCATGCCAGGTTTTCTATATTGTATATATGCATGTGTGGTTTAGTGATGCAGGATATTGCAAGTACAAGTACTGGGTATCGTCTCCACCTAGCTTCACAGGTCTGAGCATGCCTTATATTTATTTGATGCAAGTGCAAGAGGTAGTAGTTGACCCTATATTACCCAGTTACACTCTTGTGAGTGTCGTCAGTTGGTCATCCTGTCAGTTTGTTCGGCCTTCGTATTTTGTCGTTTGACCTTTTTATGAGTCTTTGCTTGGGGTTTGCTCAGTTTGTGTGTTTAGTGGATTTAATTAATTAATTAAATTTAAGGAGTTATCTCATAGTTGGTATTTTTGTAATTATCTATTTTATGCATTGAGATTTTAAATTTAATTAATTAAAAGAATAAATAAATGAATAATATATACGAGGAAATGGATATCGATTCTGGATGGTTAGCTTATTCAGCTATCGATAATCAATGCATAACCAAAGAGAACCATCCTTCTTCTTAACAAAGATAAAAGGCACACCCCAAGGAGAAACACTAGGACAAATGAATCTCTTGGCCAACAATTCCTCTATCTGCAATTTCAACTCACTCAACTCCTGAGTAGTCATCCGGTATGGATCTCTCGAAATATGTTCTGCACCAAGAACCAAATCAATGTGAAAGTCTATGTCTTGCTTTAGAGGCATACTAGGGTAACCACCTTAAGCCATGCGAAGACACTCTCTCCTTAGAGTCAGTAGTGTCTGTTAGTTGAGTCACATGGATTTTTGTGGAGTCATGTAGTTCTTTCATACTTGTCTTATTTTGCTTGCTTGAGGGTCTTCCACTGTCTCCTAGCATGGTGGGGTGGTTATATTTTGGGATCACATGGTTGGGTGGTAGTGTCACTTCACATCGGATGTTCAGGATTGTATCTTCAGGCAAGGAAAGGCTTTGCTGGCATTTCTTGGTTCGTGGTTCATGTACCAACTCTTGTTCATGATCATTGTTCACTTGAGACCTTGTGGTCATTGTATCAGACTTTTATGTAACCTTGACATTGTAACTTTTGGATTCCGTGGTATTTTTGGAAGCCATGTATTTATGGATATTGTAATATTATGTCAATGGAATGTATGTTAGTTCAGTTCCTTTAATCTTATGTATAAATGAATTATGGATAAATAAAGGCATTGGAATACTTTAATTCTTTCATTATGGAATTTAGATGTACGTGTAGGTTTATTCTCAAGCATTTAATTTACCTAATTGAAATGGACAATTGGATTAACCATGGTGTTAATATAATCTACAAATTAATCTTCATTGGTAACCCTTAGGAAATCATGTGTTAGACTTCCGTTGTGTTATTAAACATGCTATTGTTATAATTAATGAGCAAAATCTTTTTAAAAAGAATATTTCACCCTTTAGTTGCCTAGTTGTGTTATTTTCCTTTAGGGTTCTTGGTGGGGCATTACATTCTTCATGAAAATTTAATCAAATTTGAAATTCATTAGATATTATGGTCCCCATATTTGTTCTAGCTATAATGGCATGGCATTGTATCTCAGAATCATGACATGATATCTCAGACATTTAACTATTTATGAGGAATGGTCACTAAAATGTTGGTAGATATTATTCACAAAAAACCATTACTACAATGATCCTCTTCATAGTATAGCATTCATGGTAATCTATATTATTTATTTTTTTACTTTTTCGGAGCTATGATAAGATAGAAAAATAGATAGCATACCATGTAAAAATAAGTACAATAAACTATAGTAGAAATAAAAAATATTTCATTGAAGTAAAAATAAAGGCTATGAAAATGAAATATAAAAGATATCCTAGAAAATATGAACTAAACCTATGTAGTCTAAAATGTGTATTACATATTTTAACCTATATATGTTTAATGTTCTCCTCTATAACTCATTCTCATGGAGTTGTCAACATTATCTATGGTTCATTTTATATCCTTTGATTTAATAATGTATGAAAATACATGCTATCAACAATAATACAAAAAACCCTATCAGAAAGAGTTAATGCTTAGTATTTTATCACAAAAAATGGTAAGGTCTCACTATTAAGTTTTTGATAAAGATAAACGGGTTTTACATGGACCCAAAACCAAAAGTTTTACAAAAGTCGACCATCAGCCAAACAAACATAAACCAACAGCAAAACATGGGAGCACCCTACAATAGTCATGAAAGGAAAAAAGACATAGACATCAAAACTAAATAAAAGGAAATCACTCAATTAAGAGAGTGCACCAACCCCTTGTTCTTCTAGATGGAAATCTTGTTGATTTCCTCTAGCTCCTCCATAATGAATCTGGAGGTACCCTTATTGCTGCTGCTACTTTTGGTACTGGAACTAGGGCATATGGTTTTGTTGTCTCTAGTAGCCATGTCTTCAACTCCAAGATCTTTCTCAGGTTCACTGTGAATGTGTAAATACGTAAATCAATCTAACTTCAAATATTAGCTGAAATACTCTTTATTCTTAAATAAACTCATAAATCAGTTAATAAATCTATTTCATTCCATCTTTTTCCATCCATAGCTTCATTTGATCATTCCATTTAGATTGTATTAAACATGAAATTTCTATAACAGATAAATATTCTTTATTCAATAAATTGATAAAAGTAGTATTTTGATCATACAATACTTACGTATTTCAAATTGTCATAAGTTCAATAACAAAATAATACAAAGTAAAGGGTGAGATGTGTCCGTTGATCTACAACCTAAACTGTCACCAATGCAATCTATAGCATGAAGATGAGAACAAGATTCAGGTGCTTTTTCCGCCCAACCTTGAAGCTTACGCTTCCCTGGAATTCTTGGTCAATCAAGAATACCCGACCTTGAAAAAATTGCTTAGCAAAAGAATTCAAAAGGCAAGATGGAATCTGGTGCATGCCTAGATGATACAAGCATTTTCATTTTTCTAACTCTTTTAAGAAACAAGCATTCATTATCAATCTAGGATATGGTAGAGAGGATAAAATAAAAGAATTCCATTATTTCAATGGTTAATTCAATTTGATTAATCGGCCGAGTATAATGCCATGCACAACAAAAATAGATAGTTGGAAAAGCAACTATTCTCTCTATAATCCACATTCGGCACCCGTCCTGGAAGATAACTTTCCACAAACACAAGTCTATCTAGCTTTGTTCACATAATCTAGAATAAATTCGTACAGCAGACAATCTTTCACCTTTCAATTCTAGCTTCCTATTTCTTGCAAGATAAAATACTATGCTAAGAAGACAATCTTTCGTTTCAATAGAAATTGATAGAGTAAATCTTTTATTACAAACAAACCTATCTGACAGGAAACAATATTTTATGGATAATCAAATATACATTTAAAAGAAAACATTCTTTTCCTTCTATCATTCAAGCAATTTTAAAGACAAGATTAATAATATTAAGAAGGTGTAACACATGTATGTATCTCACATATAAATTGGATAAAATGAGTACATATTATTTTATCCAAACATTTAAATAGCGTAATCATTAACATGCATTCCATTCCTTATGGTTTATAAATCTAAGTTTTATATCATCTAAACTCTCTCTATCTTTCCAAATGTCAAGGTTCATTTACCTCTTTTCTCAAAACATCATATTTAGTTTAATACTAATATGTGACTTTTCATGATTTAATACTTAACACACCGACTTCACTAATTTACCATAACGACAATCTAATATGATACAAGTTCGTAAAACACCTATCTATAAGGCTTTTCAAATGAGACACTTGATAACCATCTTTATTTTTCATGCAAAGTTCGAAAGTGTAAGTCTTTCCTTGTGATATCAAAATCACTTCATTATTTATAAGTTGTTATCCTATTATTTCATCTTCTTCATGGTTACATCTCAAAGTTTCTCTCTCTATCCTCTTACTTAATTTCTAGAGGATTGGGCGATTTTATGAGAGTTTTTACTAAGTTTATCAACAAACTTTAAGTAAATGATTCACTATTGTATCTTTATTTACATGAATGTAATTTTTGAACAATTAACAATGATTCCTTTTTTGACTCTAACTCTTCCATTAGTATATTGCATAAGTCTAAAACTAGATCATCCTTTAGAGAATATGTAAAGCAACATATAATGCAATTCCTACCACTCTTTAGCATCTTTCATGCATTTTCATAGTTATTTTATCAAATGTACCTCATAATACATTTCTCTATAAGACTATTCAAAAGAGAGTTCACACAATTTTGTCCTAATCATAGCTTGTCTCAATCAAACTTTATTCTAATAAACTTTATATAACTTCATGACTCACTCACTATCCTTGCATAATGATCAAAGATTTAAGGTAGATCCTACCTCCTTATGCTCTTGTTACTGGCTTGAGGTGATGGATTTGCTTCCCTCTTCACATTTGCCTTCTCTCTTTAAAGATGGTACACAACCTCTTTGTCACTCTTCATCTGTTGATTCTTCTATTAACTCTATCCTTCCTTTCTATCTTTTATTTCTAAACTTTACTCTGAAATTCGACTCTAAATATAAGATAATCATTATTGATCTTTTACGATTCGACTGTAAACAAATCTAAATATTACTACTTTTCTCTTCTTCATTCCATTCTCTAATCCTTGGTTGCATCTCCTCCTCTTCTCTTCCAACTCAATGGTCTATATATAGTGTAGTTGTCTACCCTCTTTCCTACTTTCGGGCTATTTCTACTAGAGGTGGATTGATTCTAAGTGACACCACTCATGATCATAATAGTGCTAATCGTATTTGAACACCTATGTGTTCACCATGTAAAGTTATCCATTATCCATTTCATGACACCACACCACTAAAGTTGTTAAGTCCATAATTATAGATTATCCATGTGGCTTTTAACTCGAAGACTAAGTCGACTTTACAAAAAATGACTTCCCTAAAATATGCAAAGTTTTACTCAATTTAACTTCTTTCTAGGTTTCAATCAAGGTGGATATTGGTTGGTTTACGTGGGTTGGTAAACCCTGCATGCCACATGTTTGGCAGCTTGCAATGTGGATGTCCTTTCATTTAATTTAGTGAGTGATCGGTGTTAACATTGCAACGTGGTCGGTGGTGTTATGTTAGTTATTGCATGCAATGTGGTGCAACTTTATTATATGGGAGGAGAGGTGGTGTTTTTTACTTCCTCTAAACTACGCCTACCTTAATACATGCAACCGCCTTAAAATCTGCCTACTATCATATTGGATCTGCAACATGGCTTATGCTTTCCCTACGCATGCATGCACACCCGAGAATCTTTGTGTCGTTGGGTGGGGGCAAGAGTCTATCTTCTAGTGATAGCCATTATTGCAGAGGTTCTATTGCTCCCATTCCTTATCTTCTTGCATGCCGAACCTCTATCGAATGGATGGGAGATTAGTAAAAAAGGAGGAGTGGTTAGTGGTAATACCAGCCCCTCCTTTTAAATAAGGGGGGTGGTCAATATTACTATCAACCACCTTCTTTATTTGCTTAATTTTCTTTAAACTAATTCCGCATTACCACTATTATTTCTAATTTTTAGTTTTTAATTAATTAATTTATTTATATTTATATATATAATTAATGACTTTTCAATAATATATATATTAAACATTAAACTTTGTTTAATAAATTCTTTAATAAACCCTTTCTATAATTTAATATATATTTCGGATTTTCATTACATAATTTAATTTAAAAAATACATATACAATAATTACATACATATTTACAAGTACATGATCAAATTATTTGACAAATTTACGAAAGTAAACTCATAAGTACGCTTTTCCATACATTATACATATCTGAACAAGAAGAACATAAAAACCTAGGGTCAATATTTGTTTTTGAATCCTTTACACATTTCATCTCTTTTAACAATAAAGCATATTATTTCATAGTCACTCATGTAACTTATATTTAATTCAAACACCACTCACATCATGCAATCAATGCACATATGTAATTATTTAAATCAATCTACTACTCATTCCAAATTTATCATTTCAATTTGAACAAACACTCAATAAGGTCATTTAAATCATCCATCTTTCAAAATGCAAATATAAATTCTAATGTGGTGTGTGAGAGATTCCATCTATCCTAATGAAATACAAGAGCTAAGACAACTCTACCTGAACCATGTTCTCGTCTTCATCATTGTTCACCTGTTCCTGCATTCACTTGCACTCACTCACTCATTAGCAATGACAATCCCAATTTATCATAAAAATTATTAGTGATTATTCAATTGTATATAAATTATTTCAGTACATTCGATCTCCTATTTTATTTCATTAACTATTCTATTTTCATTTCATTTCCAATTCATTTGCGAAAAATAAACATTATTTTCCTAATTAAATAATTATGCAAAAAATAGGGTTCGTGACATCCTTCCCCTTATAAAAGAGACATCATTTCGATGTCTTTATTATTCTATCAATAAGCACAAACTTTCTCAACTTCATAAACATTAACCACACATTATGGTCTCAATCAAATATAGCAATAATAGTATCATCTATACTATCCAAATTTACAACATGCAAATCAAAATTAGAGTATTCAAGTATTTCATGCATCAAGAAAATACTACTTTAAGAAAACAAAAGATGAATATGATAGTCAATCATCACATCATCCTCCCAAATAGCACTATCATCAGAATATTGGTCCCACTTGATCCAATACTGAGTGAAATCTTTGCTAAGTAGTCTTAACGCTACTCCGATCAAGAATTTAGATGTGCCCCACTAGCACTATTCTTGGATCCTATATCCATAAGCATCTGGATTCATACTTCCAGCACATTGAAGGGTCCCACATATCTTGGTACCAACTTTGATGATTTCCTCAATAAAATAAAGCTCTTATGAGGCTTCTCTCTCAAAAGAATTTCTTCTTCAGTAATAATTATCTGAGAGTCTTGTTTCTATTATCATAACTTTTTCTTGTCTGTCGACTATCTCTTCCAATATATTCTTGATCAATTTCATTTGCTCATTAATTTCTTTAAGAATATTAGAACCAATGATGATCCTATCTTTATTCTATCCCAACTGACAAATGTTGGTCATTTATGTCATAAGCATCATAATGGGTATCATTCCTTAAAAACATATGAAAAGATTTTGTTGTATGCCAACTCATTCCAAAGGCAAATATTTCTTCCATTCATATTTCTAATTCATGAGATACATGAAAATGAATTTTCCACAACCTGATTAACTCTTTCTATTTTGCCATTTGGCCATCTACGTAAAGATGTCATGCCGATTTAATTTAGTTCCCTAGATATATTCAATATTGTCCAATTCCAAAATGTCATCCAAACATTCCTATTTGATATTTCTATTTTGAAACTCTATGCAATTGATAAGTTGAATGAGTAAATGTCTTCACAAGATTCAATGATTCATCTTTAAATATATCCAAGTACGAAATATGCAAACTCTGTCAATCTGTTGACAATAACCAACTATGATGTCATGCTTGTTCTTTCTCAAAAGCAATCCTTGAATAAATTTCATATTGATTTTCAACCACCTATACTTAGGTTTGATATAAAAGTCCTATTATATGATCTTTCTCAATTTTCGATTGCTAAACATTGTGTTACATACCCAACTATCTTTTCCAAAGTTCTTAGGTTTGTCACATCTTTATCAACAATCTCTAGATTAACTAGATATTTCCAAATGTTTTAAATATGGTGAAATATTTACTTCCTCAAGTTTCTACCTCTAAGTGAGTACATCCTTCATTGACATTCTTAATTACCCTAAAGTTATTTTTTCAAATCTATCAAATCTCTGATCCACAATATCTACATTCAAAACTTCAATAATGTTTTTCTTCCAAGTGATTTTGTAATAATTGTTATCTCAAGTTGATCTTATAGTAAACATGATAGATAAAATTTCCTTGATCTATGAGAACCCATCATTTGACTTCCTTTTATTTCCAACTATTCCAACCAACTCAATCTGTTTCATACCTTAAACTTCTATCAATCCATAAGATTTCCAAATTACTATGTATGCTCTTAATCGACAAATGACAAGGCAACTATGATGATAGAAAATTTCCTAACATCATAACATATGTTATTCAACTACTAACACAACCTTATACTCAATTATCTCAAATGTGTTTTTATGCCAAAGACCATATATTTTTGAATGTTTAAGACTCCAAAACCTACTTTAACAAAATTCATCTCTCATGGTCATGTGATCTCAAAGATAAAAACTAAGGAAGTAAGATCTCATATAATTGATGAACTAATTTGAATTTGTCTATCTACTGAATATGTATATAAAATCTATTTTCCTTTGTAAGGTCTATTCTCTTATTCCACACATTAAATTTTCTCAAACTAAAATTGCACAATTACATAGTATTATTTCCCTAACTAACACAACACCTATGTTTGGTACACTCTTTGCTCTTACTCTCTTGGACATACCATCAGGGGTTCACTATGATCATGATAAGGACAAAATGCAATATGCAACCAAAAGACAATGAAAATCTTAAACATTAGATAAGCCACCATAAAGGTTAAGTGATCAATTTCAAAAATAAATTATAAAATGCACATAATGAAACATTAAGTCAAGTGTGACCAAGGGTCACAAAATTGAAAATTGGTAGCTCGTCCATTTAGATAATGAAAAAGAAAAAAAATAATCAAGTCAAATAGTCAAAATTAATCCAAAAATCAATGATCATATAATTTATCAATAAACCAAATCAAACTGAATACATGTCAAATGTATTGAGTGACTAGAACTAATCACATATGAAGGAGTATTACAACACCTTGGGGTATCTTTTCGAGAGTGTGTGAGAGAGAGTATAAAACATAGTACCTACAATTTCATGTTTAAGGATAAGGACACAAACTAGGATACAAAGTCCTATACAGATTTCTTCATATCATGCATAATTCTTATCCATATAATACCTACCTTGTACACTATAGACATAGAATAATATCTTTTGCAAGAGATAAGCTAGAATAATTATCAGTCAAACATCTCAAGCATATAGGTTCTAATAACAACCATCATTTATCAATTAAATCTCAACCACAACTTACTATATAAGCACCCAACTCTTACTCAATAACTATCTTCTGACAAATGTGTCCATTAAGTATGTCATCCTAGGAGATACTCTTTCTCCATCTATCTGGACACCATGTTAATTTTGCAAAAAGCAACTTTACTTATTGATTATCCATAAATGATGTCACCCAAATTTATATCTCTTCTCATGGAATCAAATGGGTACATTGTTTCAACTTATCTGACTAATATAGTTGACTTAGTAGGGAGATACTCATATAGATATTCTTCATCTATCTCCTCAATAGGATATTCCAACTATTCTTCTCTCCCAATGGAAAGGTAGGTGAGATTTCTGTTACCCTACTCAGATTGCTTAGCTATTTATTTTCTCTTGGTTTTTGAAGTTGATTTCTTTCCTCTTTCATCCTAAAAGTAGACAACTGCCTTCCTTGACCTTATAATTCTCATCTTGAATATCCTAAATTCATTTCATAGTAGGTGGGAAATATTTCTTCCTTAATCAACCATCCTCCTTCTCCTAGGTTGTTGTCATTAATTTACCTTGTAAAAGGCTTTATGCTCCTTTATTTGCAAGTTTCATGCATTAAATATCCAATAGCGAGTTTTTCAAATACATGACTTCATTCAAGAAGTGGACTCATAGGCCCTAGAGTTATAAACTGTGCTCTGATACCAAAATTTAAAGACGTAAATCGAGCTAACTTCAAATAATAGCCGAAATTCTCTTTATTCTTAAATAAACTCATAAATCAGTTAATAAATCTATTTCATTCCATTTTTCTCCATCCATAGCTTCATTTGTTCATTCCACTTAGATCGTATTAAACATGAAATTTCTATAAAAGATAAATATTCTTTATTCAATAAATCGATAAAAGTAGTATTTCGATCATACAATACATACACATTTCAAGTTGTCATAAGTTCAATAACAAAATAATACAAAGTAAAGGGTGAGATGCATCCATTGATCTGCAACCCAAACTGTCACCAATGCAATCTTTAGCATGAAGATGAGAACAAGATTCAGGCGCTTTTTCCGCCCAACCTTGAAGCTTATGCTTCCCTGAAATTCTTGGTCAATCAAGAATACCCGACCCTGCACAAATTGCTTAGCAAAAGAATTCGAAAGGAAAGATGGAATCTGGTGCATGCCTAGATGATACAAGCATTTTCATTTTTCTAACTCTTTTAAGAAACAAGCATTCATTATCAATCTAGGATATGGTAGAGAGGATAAAATAAAATAATTCCATTATTTCAATGGTTAATTCAATTTGATTACTCGGCTGAGTATAATGCCATGCACAAAAAAAATAGATAGTTGGAAAAGCAACTATTCTCTCTATAATCCACATTCGGCACCTATCCTGGAAGGTAACTTTCCACAAACACAAGTCTATCTATCTTTGTTCACATAATCTAGAATAAATTCGTATAGAAGACAATCTTTCACCTTTCAATTCTAGCTTCCTATTTCTTGCAAGATAAAATACTATGCTAAGAAGACAATCTTTCATTTGAATAGAAATTGATAGAGTAAATCTTTTATTACAATCAATCCTATCTGACAAGAAACAATATTTTATGGATAATCAAATATACATTTAAAAGAAAACATTCTTTTCCTTCTATCTTTCAAGCAATTTTAAAGACAAGATTAAAAATATTAAGAAGGTGTAACACATGTATGTATCTTACATATAAATTGGATAAAATGACTACATATTCTTTTATGCAAACATTTAAATAGCGTAATCATTAACATGCATTCCATTCCTTATGGTTTAGAAATCTAAGTTTTATATCGTCTAAACTCTCTCTATCTTTCCAAATGTCGTGGTTCATTTACCTCTTTTCTCAAAACATCATATTTAGTTTAATACTAATATGTGACTTTTCATGATTTAAAACTTAACACACTGACTTCACTAATTTATCATAACGACAATATAATATGATACAAGTTCATAAAACACCTATCTATAAGGCCTTTCAAATGAGACACTTGATAACCATCTTTATTTTTCATGCAAAGTTTGAAAGTGTAAGTCTTTCCTTGTGATATCAAAATAACTTCATTATTTATAAGTCGTTATCCTATTATTTCATCTTCTTCGTGGTTCAATCTCAAAGTTTCTCTCTCTATCCTCTTGCTTAATTTCTAGAGGATTGGATGATTTTATGAGAGATTTTACTAAGTTTATCAACAAACTTTAAGTAAATGATTCACTATTGTATCTTTATTTACATGAACGTAATTTTTGAACAATTAACAATGATTCCTTTTTCGACTCTAACTCTTCCATTAGTATATTGCATAAGTCTAAAACTAGATCATCCTTTAGAGAATATGTAAAGCAACCTATAATGCAATTCCTACCACTCTTTAGCATCTTTCATGCATTTTCATAGTTATTTTATCAAATGTACATCATAATACATTTCTCTATTAGACTATTCAAAAGAGAGTTCACACAATTTTGTTCTAATCATAGCTTGTCTCAATCAAACTTTATTCTAATAAACATTATATAACTTCACGACTCACTCACTATCCTTGCATAATGATCAAAGAATTAAGGTTGATCCTACCTCCTTATGCTCTTGTTACTGGCTTGAGGTGATGGATTTGCTTCCCTCTTCACATTTGCCTTCTCTCTTTCAAGATGGTACACAACCTCTTTGTCACTCTTCATCTATCGATTCTTCTATTAACTCTATCCTTCCTTTCTATCTTTTATTTCTAAACTTTACTCTGAAATTCGACTCTAAATCTGAGATGATCATGATCGATCTTTTATGATTTGATTGTAAACAAATCTAAATCTTACTACTTTTCTCTTCTTCATTCCATTCTCTAATCCTTGGTTGCATCTCCTCCTCTTCTCTTGCAACTCAATGGTCTATATATAGTGTAGTTGTCTACCGTCTTTCCTACTTTTAGGCTATCTCTACTAGAGGTGGATTGATTCTAAGTGACACCACTCATGATCATAATAGTCCTAATCGTATTTCAACACCTATGTGTTCACCATGTAAAGTTATCCATTATCCATTTCATGACACGACACCACTAAAGTTGTTAAGTCCATAATTATAGATTATCCATGTGGCTTTTAACTCCAAGACTAAGTCGACTTTACTAAAAATGACTTCCCTAAAATATGCAAAGTTTAACTCAATTTAACTTCTTTCTAGGTGTTGATCAAGGTGGATATCGGTGGGTTTATGTGGGTTGGTAAATGACGCATGCCACATGTTTGGCAGCTTGCAACGTGGATGTCCTTTCATTTAATTTAGTGAGTGATCGGTGTTAACATTGCAACGTGGTCGGTGGTTTTATGTTAGTTATTGCATGCAACGTGGTGCACCTTTATTATATGGGAGGAGAGGTGGTGTATTCTGCAACCATGGCATTGATCTTTTTGAGTCCCTCTATACTATTATTGATGACTTCTTTGCTTATTTCAATCAAGTTCTTGAGGTTTTTCTTTATCTCCGCCATAGACTATTCCACCTTCTCAATTCTTTGTTAATGGTTGTAATTCATCACCTCGACATATTGGGAGAGCTTCTGGGTCATAATCATGAGCTTCTCATATTTGTTACGTTCAAATGAGGCTGTGAAGATATCAATAATCTCCTTAGCCCCCACTTTGAGGGTATCAATTTCTCTCTCCACCCATTTCTAGCAGCTCTCCTGGCTTGTAGTCACTTTCATCACCAAGTTCATCAGAGTACTATTCCTCTGTAACCCACTATCCTCTTCTTTAGCCATGGTCCCCTGCTTTTTCTTCAGAACATTAATTGGAATGTCTAGTTTAATTTCCTGATCCAAAGTCTTCGGACCATAATCTTTAGCTGCAAGCTTCTTCTTTTTACAAAGGGTTTTGGCCTTAAAAATCAGTTTGCTATTAGATTTATACTTGTTGGCTACCCATCTAGGGGAATTCTTACTGCTAAATGCCCCAAAGGGACCATCATCCCCCCTTCTTCCATAGGCTTATAATCAGGGTCGTCAAAAGAAATGGTACCCCCACTATCCTCCAAATCCATTTCTGAGTCAGAGACATCCTAAATGTTAGTATGTTGGCCTTTCTTAGATAGAGAGGGCAAACCTTCAAGGGTCTTAGTGTACTCCATGATGAGCATAATAAGCCCTTCATGAAGAACAATATTGTTTAGATTCTCCATATGTTTTTCAAGACTATTCTCTAAAGAGGAGGCCAGATAGAAAAGAACAAAATTGATTTTACCATGCCTAAAATGATTCAAAATGGTAAAATGATAGGAAACAATAGTGGCATATCTACCATCGAGTGTAATATACCTCATGATGAACTCAACCATGTCTGCTCAGGGAGCTATAAGATCTTTCTTGTTGTAGCCACCATCATCCATTTTGTTAACTCTTGAGAGCTCCTTGTCTTTGTCAAAAAAATTCGTCAAGTCCTCCTCCCCAATTTTCCTGTCTCTATAGAACCTTCTGCCATTTGTCACCAGACTAGTAACCATCACCACCAGGGTTTCATGTAGTTGGTACTTCACACCATAAGCCCTCAGGATCCTTTCCTTCCACCCATTGACAAAGGATTCCGTGAGTAGAGGAGAAGGGCCATGAAGTCTATCCAAGAAGGGGAAAATTCTCCCATTAGTGATTTCCTCCCACACTTCCTTGTTTTTCTTCCATTTCTCATAAGTAGATGTTTCTTGCCTATTCTTGTCCCCACCCATTATGCTCTAGGTCGCCAAACATTAGGAAATGGGCCACACCAGAGAAGTCTCTGAATAGTCGTAGGAAATGGGCCACAACAGGAAAGTCTCCGAACAATAGCAGGAAATAGGCCACACAATTAGACAAAAAATTCAAGCACAAGGGAGGTTTCTATATCTTCGGTTAGGGAAAACAAGAAGGAGCCATTTCCCCAGCAACTCAATAAAATCATGATTAAAGATCATTGATTAATGCAATTGGGTGGAATCATCACAAGCCAGATGACAAGTTTTTTGGGAATGAATCCCTACTACTCCATCATTTAGTCACCACGTAGCCAACTTCCAGATTGGCTAGTAGATCTGCCACTTTGTTTCCTTCCCAATATACGTGTAAAATTTTGAATTCTTCTAACTCATTTATTATATCCCAACAATCCTTGATTAGATTAGCAATCATCCAACTGGGATCCGTGCGCCCATTCAGATAATTGACGGTGTTTAGTGAGTCACACTCTAGCCAGAATTTTCTAAAGCCTTCTATTTTAGCCATGTGTAACCCAATGTGGGCAACGCTGGCCTCAGCAAAGTGGTTGGACTAGGTGCCCAAAGGGAGCACCACCGTAGAAGCCAGCAGACCCGAATGATTCCTAGTGACTCCCCCACACCCGGTTGGCCAAGGATTTCCTTTAGACACCCCATCCACATTAATTTTGATCCATCCCATAGGGGGGATGCCAAAGAACATTTGTTCTACATTGCTTTGCTGTGTGCACTGGAATGACAATATTCCAATCAATTTTCCACCAATTGATAGTATCCCATTCATCTTAGAGAGTAGGGAGGGGATGGTCATTCTTTCTACTAGGTTAGGAGTGCATAAAATTCTCCTTGGTAGAAATGAAAATTTTAGTAGCCACAACAAGCGCAGGAGATTTGAAATCTCTAAATACTATTATTTCTTTCTTTCCAAATACTCCAGACAATATGAGGAAGAGATGAGTTCTAGCCCAGAGCCTGACTGATAAAGGGGCACTTCCATTCAAACCACATTATTTGAACTGATTCAAGGAAGACCCAATTAGTATTCCACATGTTAAAGAAGAAATTCTAGATATCCCTGACAAAAGAGCAGTGAAGCAGCAGATGGGCAGCATTTTGCTCCACTTCTTTGCATAGAAAACATCTATTAGTAAGAGGAAGACCTCTTTTGCAAGGATTGTCAATGGTGGAGCTCTTATCCTGCATAAACAACTAGAAAAATATGTTAATTTTTGGAATTAAGTGCTTATTCCAGATACCCGCCCAGAAGGGGGGGGGGGGGGAGAAGTTTCTGGAGATGAAATTATAAGCATCGGCAACCTTGAACTTCCCAGAAGAGGATAAATTCTAGAACAATTCAACCTCCACAAGAGAGTGAGGGATGTGTATACAATTTAACCAAGGTTGCATAGGTGTCAAAGCATTATCCATAGTATTGAGATCCAACCAGGCTCCATCTCTAAAATAATCAGCCACCCAGGTGCCAATTTTTCTGAGACATAGTTCTTTGAAAGGAGGAGCCCAAACAAAATCTGCTAGGGGGCCATCACCAGTCCACTAGTCATCCCAAAAGTTGATTTTGGCACCATTCCCCAACACCCATCTACAACCATGAAAAATAACTTTGGAGGAGCCAAAGAAGTTGCTCCATAAATCAAAAATAGCATTGGTTAGTTCATAAGATTCTAGAGTGTTTTGTATATCCAGAATGTGGTATTTATGTTTGAAAATGTCAATCCATTCATTATTCTCCTTAAGACATCTCCACAGCTGCTTGGCCATCATGGATTTATTGAAATCTCTCATATTTTAAATGTCCATTTCCCCCATGGACTTGGAAAGGAAAACCTAATTCCAAGCCACAAGATGTAATCTATTCTTAGATTCACTCCATGTCCACAAATTTGTTTTTTGTGTTCTTTCCAGTTTATCAGCAATTTTGGTTGGGATTTTGAATAAACTCATAGCATAAACAGGGAGACTCTGAAGTGAAGATTTGAGCAGCTGGAGCTTTCCAGCTTGGCTTAACAAATCACCTTTCCACCCAGCCAACTTATTTTAGAATTTATTAATAAGGTTCACCCGAAAGGAGTCTGGGGTCGGACCATGGTAGAGGGACAGACCTAAATAAGAGGTATCACTATTAAGTTACTATCTATTGGGGGTCCCATTACTATATCTCATAATTAATTGTAGCATGACATCTTATGCTATAACCATTGAATGATTCCTTAACAAAGAATTTTTTTGGAGATTACTTACAATAATGGTACTAGCTATCATCCATACAAATTATATTATGGTCATGCTTTTCCATTAAATAACATACATGGTCATCTATTAATGAAATGGCTTGATATCTGATAGACAACTAAGAGTTGGGGGGGGGGGAGTGAATCAACTGTCTCACAAACTTACACAAATTAAACTTATTCTTAGATCTAATAATAAAGCATGAAATCATAAATCAACAACACATCAAGTACACACAACATCAAGATTTTTGACATGGTTCACTCGGTCAAGGGAAAAACCATAGTGGGAACTTACCCACCATATGATGATACTCTGTTAGAATTATATAAAATATTACAATGGAGAATGCACATGCATTCAGGTACACTTATTAGAGCTCACTTCTCAAAAACAATAAGGGCTACAACCCTGGGAAGACTCAGTATCTTACAAACAAGTTCAGATTACATACAAAAGATCATGAACTGAAGAAATAGCATCTCCTAATGCACGGTTATAGTTTTGGTTAAGCACATAACAAATCACTTCTCACACTTCTTCTCTGCCTCTGAAAGATTTATTCATTAGTGAACACACATTTATGCACAACACACATCATTATAAAAATATTACATGTATTTATACATGACATCAACCTCAACAAGTCCAGCTCAACACACATCACCTAGTTACAAAATATAACCACACACGCTACAAAATCAAATGCAGACAACAAATATCGGCCAAGACATGGAACATACCCATATCACACACCTTAAATATGAAATACCTCCAAGAATTATTTCTCCAACATCCGCAACATGCTACAACCATCTAGTCGGCCATAAATATGAAGAACACCAACATACCGAAGGAAATCATCAATTATGTGCACAATGATCAATACATACCACCATCTCAAAAGGCCAATGATACAAAAACATCCACAAGCATCACAAATTACCACCGCCATATCTATAACAACTCACATTATCATTGTATCAAAATTCAAGAAGACTAACTACAAAGACTGTCAACCTGAAAAATTAACTTGTAGAGCTCCAAACCATGAACCACTTGAATTAAAGATACAGATAAATGTCCCAAACATTCCTCCAAATCTGCAAAATGAGACATTATAATACGAAGCAATACAAATCAAAATATTGAACACCGTCATAACGAAAAAACCAGCCCCAACACAGATAACCATAACTCACTCAAATATTCATAGGAACCTCTGAAAAATTATAATAAATCATGTATATATAATCCTCTCCAAACCCTTTAATATGCGAACTCTGATCACGACCATGTAGAACAAACCAACATACTGATCTCACTACAACACTATCACAAACAGAGAAATATGTTGACATCAATGCACATACTTGTATCAATCTCATCAAACATAAACAATATATAAAGCTTTAATTATATAGGGAGCTACTATGTTACTAATCAATAATAATGACATATAATATAATGATAAAGATTAAATGTTACCTTCAAATTATTGTCAATTAAATATTAACAATAATATACCTTCAAATTATTGTCAATTAAACATTTATAATTTAGGAAGAATTTTTTAAATTTATTTATGTATATGAAATCCCTAAAAGAATTCCATGGAAGCCATATCTAAATATTTTCCTTTGCAATATAAAATGACAATGCTTTACTAGAAGCATTAAATAAAAAATGAAAAGGTAAAAGTGGATGGTATTGTTAAATATATCATTCTTCACACCTCATTGATATGATTTATTTTATACCTAAAATAATTTCATAGACGCGAAAGGTAAATCCCTACCTTGCTGCACTATTAAACAAAAATTATTTATTATAAACTAAATATTTAACATGGTGAGGGCAAAGCGGATTGAAGTATTTCCTATAACATACTTTCCTTACTTAAAATTATACAATTTGATATGAAATTTGGGTCTCTATTGAGAAATTTTATTTAATAATATCTACTAATATGTCCTTGTAGTGAATAGTATAGACCCCAAGAATCTTCGGTTTGATAGAGAATAAACTTACAAAAATTAGGAATATCCCACAATATTGAAGCTTAGAGAACAACCCAAGATTACATTATAATACATAGTTAAAAGTTTTAAAATAAAATCTAGAAGTAACACTAGGGGATGCCAGAGAAGAGAGGATGCATATCTAGAGCTCTTTATTTTGTTTCACAAAAAAAATAGGCCTCTAAACATTTATAATTATCCAAGAAAGGGATTTACTTAATTGTTTACATAAACATGATCACCTTTACCTAAAAGGACATGCAAATAAAAATATTTTCACAAGCCAAAGGGCCCATAAGATTACTCAGGGAATTTCCTAGATTATTTTTATTGAAGAGATGGCTAAACAATACCTTTAAAATACTAAATGAAAATTTGTTACTAAAACTTAAAATGTAATCAATTGTATTTGATTATAGTTGAGGTAATTCTTCCTACCCCATTTGTAGACATAGTTAAATAACTAAAACCATCTCATAGAAGCCGTGAGTAAACCCCTGGTATTTCAATATTAAATTAAAGCACTTTAAAATAAATATAAAATAGAATAGAATAAGGTTAAAATGGATTACAATATGCCATTTACCATTCTTCATTCAACTAGAATGAGACAAAAATACTAAAATACTACATGAGATCTATATTTAATTTTCTGAAAAAATTGTACTATTCTCATTCATAGTTTCAACAAAATACCCAGAAAATGCTCATTGAAATCAAATAGATAAACCTACATAAAATAATTATGGTCGCTTCAAAGTCATGTTTGGCTTTATATAATCTACAGCTTGTTCCTAGTCAATATAAAATTAGTCATTTGTAGATCGATTTTGAATTCATGAATGAAGACAAACGAAACTAATGCTTGATAGCTAAACATATATGAAATTTAGTGAAATATTGGTCCCATCATAGCCAGAGCTTATACTTGACTATGGCAGAAATTAGATAGATAATTTTATGGGATTGTAAGTTAAAATAATAACATTATAATTTAGACATATTTTTTATTAGATTAGCAAGGAGACTCACTACCAAACCTCTTCACTTTTCTCGAGGTGTTTCTTGGCGTTTCAATTTTTCTCTTGTCGGGGGTTAAGTCCAACAAGGCAAGCTCAAGGGGATTATTTTCCAAGGTCACAATAGGGTTTTTCCCTGTGTTTTTAACTAGACAAGAGAGGTTAGGCATGTTCTTAGGTTTCTCAGGGGTTAAACTCAGGTTTTTTTAAGGGGTTTTCTTGAAGCTACCCTCACTACAAGAGGCCGAAGAAATACAACTCATGGGGCTATAGTCAACTACATATTTGTACATTATGTAAATTAAACCCTGATGTAAAGGCAGTTTCACCCCATTTTGAATACAACAGTAAGGGATGAAAACATAAAGAATGACATATTGATTTTAACATGGTGTCTTATGTGGTTCAGAATGGGGAAATGGTAGCCATGGACAGTAGGATAATGATCCTCAGATATAAAATATTTCATTACATGATAACTGATCAAAGGGAAAGGCTTTGGAAGGGATTAATAATCATACCCATTTTGAAATGGAACCCATTTTTCATCTTTCTCGAAGAATCTCTTCATGTAACCTCTGTAATCTCTCGTTCTCTTTTTCTCAACTTTCTCTCCTTCATTTTGTAAGCCCATAACCTCCACAATGTACTCCAGTGACATAGTAAAGGTGATTCTTCCAACTGTAACCATATCATTCTACCAAGAATTGCAAACCTTGGCTGAGAGCTCCTTATTGTAGCCCTTCATGGCTAGGAAAAAAGGAGTGAAACCCGTCATTTGAAAGAGATCCCATAGCTCTCTGTTATCTCTCAAGTCCATAGAGCTACTCATTTTAGTACATTTCAGAGGGCCCCCATCTTGACATAGGATATAGTAGAACAATAACAGACTCTATGAAAGGGACTGAGTAGAAGGCAGCAAAATCAAGAACTCTGGCTTCTTTTGGAAGGGATGAATTTAAAAATGCCTTTCTGATATCACTCAAATAATCTTTCCTACATGTGCGAAACTTGGGGTGATTATTTACCATAAAGCAATATAAAAATCACTCCTTTTCGTGTTCGTAGAAGAGGGAAAATCACTCCTTTTCGTAGACCTTCTAATTAATACTGTATCTTCCAAAATCCAAGCATATTCATCATCCATCACCATCATGATTTTATCGAGAATGTTCCTATCCAGGTCATTAGCCACATAGGCCATCCAACTGTAGAATAGACCACAGTCATCTAGGCACCGAGTCATCACCTTGAAATCCCTCCACCTGTGTGAGCCCAACGGACAAATCAAAATATTTAAGAGCATGGGCATAAAAAAAATTAAAAGATCTCATTCCAATGGATTAGTAGTCACACTTCCCGCCTTCTTTTTTATGATTCCTCTTTCCTGCGCGAGGATTTCCTTCAGCTCTCTAGAGTTGTTCTCAAACTTGAAGACCTACCAATTCAGAATATGAATACTTTGATTGGCAATGAAGTTAGTGAACCTATTGCCTTCTTTGTAGACACGTTGTATTCAGATCTATTCAAACAATTCCACCAGCCATTTACATTTACCAACTATCTCTCTGACATCCCAGAAAGGAGAGATGACATTATTAAGGCAATCAATAATAAGTTTGGAATCTCCTTCCAAAATTACATGCCTTCTAGTGAAATCATATAGTCTCTGAAGACCCATGTAGGCCGCCCAAGCTTCCGCCTTATTGTTAGTAGCTACTCCTAGACTTGAGCCAAACCCAACTAACAAGAAGCCTTTATGATCACGAATTAAGCCTCCTACCCCCAAGATCCTAGGATTACCTTTAGAACAATCATCAAAGTTACACTTAATCCATCCCATTTTAGGAGGTTGTCATAAACAAAAATTTCTCAGGATCATTCTTTGCCAATTAACATTCAAAAAGTTGTGTCAAGTTCCCCAAACTTGTTTTAATCAGAGATCCCAAAGAGAGGGTAGGATTTTAAAGAAACCAATAGATTCCCCATTAATATTTTCCTTAATATATTATATAATGATGGTCGCTAGGATTTTGTTGCTTCTCTTATCTTCTCTTTATATCCTATTATTCCGTTCTTTCCTTATGTTCCATGAAAGAAAGGGGGGAGTAATGGGATAACTACCATGCCTCAAGGAAATCTTTGAAAGAATTAAGTTGCACCGAGTTAATGTTAAGATTCTTCCACATTTCTCCCATATATCTTGAGCAAAGCTGCAATCTAAAAAAAATGTGTTCAATACTTTTTGCGTCCATATAACAGAGTTCACACCTATTGACCAGTGAAAAATCCCTCTTGTTTAGGTTGTCAATAGTAATAAATCGACCATGAGCAGTCGCCCACCAAAAATTGTTAATTTTCGGTATTAGCCCCTTGATCCAAATTAACTTCCATGTTAAATCTCTATCATTATTTTCCCGCAAAAGGTGGTAGGCAGACTTAATAATGAAATTACCTCCCACACTCCTTTTCCATATCCATTCATCCTACCAACTAGGAGTTTAAAGAGAATAGTTAGGAAGCATGGTAGTGAGGTCGACTGCTTCCTTCACGATTAACCTTCTAGTGGTGGGCTGAACTTTCAGTCCAGAGGAAACAATTCTTCTCAAATCAATCTAGGAAACATATCCCCTATTTCAAGTTATGAAATCATGCACCTTTCCCCCCCAATGACATATTAGCAACTCCTCAATATTCTTCAAGTGTGGGAGGTAATCCAAAGACTATCCAAGCATCCAAGTGTCTTTCAAAAAATCAATCTTTCTTCCATTTTCTCTAATCATCTTGCCATTTCTTTTGATGTCATGTCAAGTTTTAGCCACACTATTCCAAATGGTGGAGCCCATGGGTAGCTCCTCTTGATTGATGAATTTTTCCCCATTTAGCCACTGTAGCCTTGATTTTTGATTCCGGAACAGTTCTTCTTTTTTGTTGAGAATAAGCCACTGATTTATTAGATCTAATTCCTCCTTGGAGTCCTCCTCTACATCCTATTGTTCTTGCATTTTAGTTTGGATGGACTGTAGTTCATTAATTATATATTTTTTCTCAAAGATATTACCAAAGGAATACCTATTCCAACTCTTGACTCTTTCTTTGAGGATCTTAATTTTTTGGGTAATTTTAAACATCGGTGTGCCCATAACAGGAGTGTTCCACCATTCTTCAACGAGTCCTCTAAAATATATATGTTGACCGAACATCAATTAATACTTGAAAGGGTATGGCTTTCTAATCCCAGGATCATCCAATATTAAAAGGATAGCATTGTGGTCGGATCCCAAGTGAGGAGATGACCAGAGATAGAAAGAATCAAGGTAGTTCCAATTGGAAGAGATCATCACTCTATCAAGTCTCACCTAAATCAAATGGACCCTTGCCTTCTATTGGTCTAGGTAAATTTGGGCCCATTGAGAGGGATGTTTAAGAGGCCAGAGGAGGTGATGAAATTAGCCAACTTGTTCATACAATCCGAGAAGTCTTCATTTCCACTAGCTTTCTCCAAGGGGAAGAGGGGGGAGTTGAAGTTTCCAGCAATCATGCATAACTCATCAGCTCTATTTTCAATCTATAAATTTATGGCTCTCTATAAGTTGGCCCTGGTATTGTAGACATTTGGGGCATAAATATTATCCAGAAGCCATTGTAAATTTGACTTAATGTTTCTCATTTTGACAATAAGGGAGATCCTTTCAGAAGAAACCAAAGTTCCTTCAAATAGATTGGGGTTCTAGAGGGTAGTGATTCCCCCCGAGGCACCTTCAGAGTCACTATTCAAGAAATGAGCTGAGGGCCAGAAATAGTTAAAGGCTTTCTGAAAATTATCCTTATTCATCTTAGTTTCCTGAATCATAAGAATATCCATCTTTTGTTCCAATACCTTACATTTGAGCATATGTTGTTTTAAGGGGCCGTTAAGGCCCGTAACATTCCAGGAGATGATAATCATAGAAATATGTCTTAAGAACCCTACTCACCTGAATAGGGGATAAACCCATCAGCTTTGGGTTAACTCCTCTTTTTCTTGTTTTTAGGGATTCCATCCAAGGTTGACTACTTTCCTATTTCTACGTCATGTTCCACTTCCTTCTACCTAGAGTCTTTGTTAGTTGGTCAACCCATTTTGATGTTGCCCCCCATATCAAATTTCTTCTTTTTATTCTTCTTGAAAGGAACTTATTCACATCCCTTGTCTTCTTTTGCATCCCCATCAAACCAGAGTTTTGTCTTGGTTTGTGGAGTAGCAGAAAAACCCAGCATCTGTAAGTTTTCTTTTAGGTTACCAAAACCACCATTGAACATTTTCTTGGGATTCACCATCAATGTATTCCACGCTTCTAACCTTAAGTCAGATGAGATGGGAGGAACATTTTCCTTGGGTAAAGTTCCATTTTTCTTTCCTTATTTTTGACTCTTGTTCCTTGCATTCTGGTTGGTTCAAATCAATGACAATCTCATTAGCAGTTGAGAGATGCATTCGTAGGGGTTCCTCAGGTAACTTAGCACTAGAGGTTGAAGCTAAAAGGTCATCCACACTCTTCTTCTTATCTTTGTATAGAGTAGACACAATCACCTCTCGAGAGGGGGATACCACTTTTTGAGGGTCTTCGCCTAGGGAGGAGTCTCCCTTTGAATCATTATTAGCACGAGGTGGTTACTCCTTATTTACGTTCTCCATCTGATGATTCTTCCCAAACTTAGTGGTCAGCTATTGTTTCTTGTTTATGTTCCTTTTACATGGCAAGCTCAGATGACCATATCTTCCACACTTTTGACATAAGGATTTTGCATTCTCATATTTTATCTGTTGAACCCAAGACCAAAGTCTAGACTATAGAGTAATTTTAGTGGGTAAGACCGTATCAATGGTCACATTCACACAGACACGTGCAAACAGGACCCTGGATTTACTTTTTTTTATACTATCAATAGCCAAATATGTACCAAACAAGTTCCCAATCCCTTTAAGAATCTCAATATTCTAAAATTCTAAAGGGAGTCCCAGTAGGCGAGTCTAGGTCAAAGCCATAACATCCAAATCAGATCAAGGGTCGAGGTTTGTCTGCCATTTACACAACGAGAGGTAGTTCAAGGATCCAAAGACCCAGGGACCCTCCGTGAGAACATGAGCCATGTCAGCTCGATTTGTGAAGCTAAAGAGGAACAATCCATTGGCCATGGCACTAGATGAGAAACTCTCTTTCAACTTCTAGTTAGAGGACACCCATTTCTTCACTAGTTCCAGAGCTAGTCGAAAAGCCACAAACTTCCGCACCAAGGATAGGCTTAGTTCAGCAATAGCTTTATTGACAAAAACATCTGGTACTTCAACTTTATTTTCACTAAAAACACACGTACTTAGTGGAGATGGGCCTTCCAGGATTTTCACCATTTTTGCAAGAATTACACCTTTTAGTTTATCTGCATAAGTCCCTGATTCAAGTTGTGCAAAGATATTATGATGGTACTGAGGAACAGAGAGGCGACAGGATGAATCTACCACCACAAGGTCTTCTAGAGGAGGAGAACCAACACGTGGGTCAGAAGTATGGCACTACATGAGATACTCCCTTTCAAATTCCAATTAGAGGACACCCATTTCTTCACCAGTTCCAAAGCTGGTCAAAAAGCGAGAAACTTCCCCACCAAGGATAGGCTTAGTTCAGCAATAGATTTGTTGACAAAAACATCTGGTACTTCATTTTTATTTTTGCTGACAACACACATAGTCAAGGGAGATGGGCCTTCCGAGTTTTTCACCCTTTTTGTAGGACTTTCACATTTTCGTTTATCTGCATAAGTCCATGATTCAAGTTTTGCAAAGATATCATGACGATACTAAGGAACAAAGAGGTGACAGGACGAATATGCCACTAGAAGGTCTTCAAGAAGAGGGGAACCAGCACGTGGGTCAGAAGTATGGGAGCCCGGTTGGGCCCCTTCCCCAACCTTAAACATTGCTAACCATAACCCTTGAGGAGGGAAAAAATATAAGACCCCAAGGACATGGTAGGGGATAGGGCTCAAGATTCAACGGATATTACATAACCAAAATTAAATTTTTTTATTATTATGTGATTTATTTTATACCCATGGCACTTTCAAAGAAGTTCATATTCCTTTGGTTATGGCAAGACAGTAATCTAGCATTGGCTATGTACCTTTACTTTTTGTCACAACCGTTGTTTCCTCTCCTTGATGCCTCTTTGGATTATGACAATCTCACTCGCTAGTCTCAAGATTACATTATAATACATAATTTAAATTTTTAAAATAAGATCTAGAAGTAACACTAGGGGATGGTAGGGAATAGATGATGCATATATATAGGTCTTTATTTTGTTTCAAAAATAAAAAGAGGCCTCTAAATATTTATAATTCTCCAAAAAAGCAATTTACTTGATTGGTCATATAAATATGATCAACTTTACCTATAAGAATATGCGAATAAAATTATTGTCACAAGTGAAAGGGTCCATAACAATACTTGGGGACTTTCTAAAATTATTTTTACTGAACCCATGGTTAAACAATGCCATTACAATACTAAATAAAAATTCTTTACGGAAACATGAAAGAAAAAATTATCAATTGTATTTGACTATGGCTGTAGTCAATCTTCTTACCCCATTTGTAGACATGGTTAAATAAGTAAGACCATTTCATGGAAGCCATGAGTAAACCTTTGGTATTTCAATATTAAATTAGAACACTTTACCATAAACATAAAATATAATAGAACAAGTTTAAAATGGATGAGAATGTGCCATTTACCATTCTTCATTCCACCATAATGAAATAGAAATAATAGAATATGACATGACATGTATATTTATTTTTCCACAAAACTTATAATATTCTGATTTATAGTTTCAACAAAATATCTAGAGAATTCTCACTGAAATCAAATAGATAAAACTACCTAAAAGAGTCGTCTAAAACCTATGTTTGGATGTGTGTAATCTACAACTTCTCCCTTGTAGATGTAAACTTAATCATCTATAGATTGATTTTGAATTCATACATGAAAACAAATGACACTAATGCTTGATAGCTAAACATATATGAAAGATACTGAAATATGGATCCCATCATGAGCATAGCGTAGCAGAAATTAGATAGCCACTTTCATGGGATTGTATGTTAAAATAATGACATGATATTTTAGATATGGTAGCTTGTGTAAACAATAGCCACAACTTTTATTCACGGACGCATATGAAGTCACCAGGGCACCCGCTCGTGACATTTGCGTAAAGCATATCCAATACGGCGTGAGCAACAAAGACAAGAAAGTCGTCATTTCCTAGAAATGATGTACGTATAAAAAGCACAAAAAGACGTACCCGATCCTATGCCTGCTCATAAATCAGTGCAGGACACTACTTGTGGAGCTTGTATGTTGCCAGGGTTTTCTTGTTGCTCACGCATATTGCGACACAAAGGACTCTGTCCATGTGCAACCACAGGTAGAACTATTCAGAGCTTTTGAATATTATATGATTTTATCTATAAAGTCATTTTAGCAGAAGGAGTTTTAGGTTTGAAGTCTTTCGGATTAAGAGTCAAAGAATGAAAGGTATTCATTTGGTTAAATTCGATTCGATTTTTGTCTCATTTTTTATGATAATGGAACCGTATATTCAGTAAAATTTTATTTCTAATGAGTTTATTAAGAACCATTCAACTTCAGTAAATTTCTGCTGTACATGTAAATATAAACGTTGTGTACTCATAATTCATTAAAGGAGGACAAGAGGAAAAGGTTACGTGTAGGTTTGGAAAATGTGGGTGTAACGTTTTGCTGTTTGTAACCTAGTATCACCATCATTGCCATTTACGTTGTACTTATTTTCCCCTCCAAATCATCCCAACACGATAATTGGCTACGGTCATGTTTATCCAAAGCAGTTTCCGTAAGGCTACTACCATAGGAGTTGGTGATCGATTCTTTTAAATGCTTAAGATATTGTCCTTATACCATACAAGAGAAGGGGCCTAAAATCATAATTTGGAACAGAACACACAACAGACCTCACTCACGACACATATAAATAGTTAGAAATAAACTTTAACAGTCATCCTATAATTGTGCCAAGGAATTTGATAGCAATCTAAGTGACAAGAAATTAGAGAAGACTAGTGACAGCAAAGTAAAACTTGAAAAAGAAGTCCATTGCTTCTTATTGACTCGTGGATAACACATACACAGCACGAGTATATCTGAATTTTGATGACCTCCTAACATATCTCTATATAATGCAAACTGACTAACAACATAACACAAAACACTACATTATGTAGAAGCTAGTCTTTAAAAATAGTTTGCGAATTAGTGAGGCTTGTTCAAGCTGCTCATCATATGTAGTCACTTAGCTATAATCCATGTACCCTACATCACTAGACACCATTTGTACATGTAGTGTCTCATCAGTATCGTAAAGGTATGAGGTTGGAATTTCAGATTTTGGATCCTCCTCTAAACTTTTAGACACCAATTTTCACATGTATGTCTTGTAATCCTAATGAGATATAATTTCTTTTATCCACAAACACATGAGACTATTGTTTTTCTAACTATCTTCTACTACATTTTTTTCTATCTTCAAAGTATTGGCCTCTTCAAAATAAAATGAGTGCCTCATCTTCAATAAAATCTCCATCACATCAACATTTGCTAATTCTTCAATAATAGAAATTTACTTGATGCTACCCCCAATCACATACCCCTATGGTATAAGTATATAATGTGTGGCCCCATTTGTAGGTCCAACAAAAACTATAGTACTTTCACACTTAAACGCTACATGCCTAAGAGCTAGTCCAAGTACAACCTGTATAGCTTTATAAATGCGTACAACATTAAATGTTTCAAACATTATTTCTCTTATATATTCACAGTTTTTTGGAGCAATCAGGCTCTTAGTAAAGAGGAAATAGTGGACATCTAGGATACATCACAAATAATTGAATATGCATTGCTACCAAAATCTCTCTATAGAATCCATGTTTTTTACTAACCATTCCATATAGGATAACTGGGATTGCGTGTTTTCCTAGAATGAAATTGGGATAATGTGTTGACACCAATAAAGAAATGAAGGTACTATGATACCTGCATTGTATTGTGCTAACTAGCCTCCCTTTTCAAAGACTCTAGATTGACTTAGAAATGATTCATTCACCAAAATTACAAATATACTTAAGTGTGCAATGGAATAGAGGATAGCACAAAATAGAACATGTTCTTTGATAAATAATTAGAATTTGGAACATAATAGAGAATGTAAGAGAAAACTTTTGCCCATTTTATTAATCACTTGGTATGTACATATAAATAGTTACAAATAACTTCAACAATCATCCTAAGAAAGTTGATAGAAAAATGTTTATGATAAAAACAAACTAGAGAACACTAGTGATGATAAACTAAAACTAGAAAGTGATAACTCAATGATGAACGAATAGTACCAAACCGGTACTGAGAGGGGGGGGTGAATCAGTACCGATAAAATATAGACCTAAACCGGTTCACCAGCAATCACTCCAAATGACTGGCAAATAGTGACACTGGTTTGAAACAGAGTGCAACCAGTAAAACTCAGAACAACTAAAACAATCATAAACCGATTACTCACTGAAATTTGTACTCAACTCAGAACTACACTACCATTTCACCCTTATGTATGAACAAGTAATCTATCATCATATCTTCACAACGGCTAGTTCAACATGTTTTATTGACAAGCATAAAACACAGAACCATCATATGCTTAACAGGTAATAACAAAGCATCACAAGATAAAAGCATCACACATGACACACATATTTTTCACGTGGAAACCCAACTGGGAAAAACCACAGTGGGGATGAAAACCCCAAGCTTGTTGTTGAACTCTTTGGAAGTCCGCTCTATTAGAAGCCTTGTCCGGTTAAAGACATTACAAAAGGTTCTGCTAGGAACCGATCCTGTTAGAGATCACCTAGTTAAGGGATGGCTACAATACCCGCTTAAGGGTTAAACCCTGTTAAGGGTACCTTGTTAGAGTATTTCAAGAACTCAATAGCTAAAGTATTTTCAGAGCTCTCTAGCTTTCTAGATCTCAATAACTTTGAGTTACCCTATTAAGGGATTTATAGCAAGTCAGTTAAGGCTACCTTGTTAGGGGATTTTCCAGCAAGCTGGTTAAGGCTACCCTATTAGGGGATTTTCCAACTATTGAGGTGGTTAGAGATCAACAGGTATTACAATGATCTGGTAACAGCATTCAATGTCAATGCAGATCCACTTAAGCTCCTCTTCACCTTCTGCACTTACACTCTGCAGGTATCACTTCTCTCCTCTGGTCTGGCAAGGATCTTGTATCCCTTCTCTTGGATACTCACACACAGCTTTTGCCAACAACCTCTAAAAGAATCACAACATCGACCTTATAGGACAATAGACAGGTCGGTAGCATAAACCCTAAACCCTAGACCTGTTAGGTTAAGGAATTCCAACGGTTCAATCCTGACCGTTGATCATACTGTATTGAATGCAATAGATCTTGAATAAATCTGAAGACATTCTCCATCGCTCATTATCCATAGATTTCATGGCAGCTGATAATCCATTACGCGTTTTCACCATTTACAAACTTCGCACATCCCCGAGGTAGATAGGGATAGTCTTCTTCATGCAAGAACCTTCACGCGCACAAGGTTGACATGGCAACATGATCTGTTATTTATTATACTGCTTACTCATCACACAGAGATCACCGGTTGAGCCATACAGGATTGAAACAATTCAATCAAAAACCCTGAAATTGAGACTACCAACCGGTAGTCATACAACACTTCCATGTGCCAGTTCCCATAACTATATGTCAGTTCACCTTGAGCAACCATACCTCTTCACTTTGGCACAAATGCCGGTACACAGTGTTATACAGGTTCTCACATATTCCGGTTCATACCTCTTCAATATATTGACATCAATGACAACATACAATGTCATTATGTCCACATACTGATTCACATAATGCCAACAATCTCCCCCTTTGGCATTGATGGCAATATACAAAGATATCTCTCCGCTTCACATCTTCTCCCCCAATTTTTCCAGATATCTTCTCAACTTTACATCTTCTCCCCCTTTGACAACAATGCCAAAGTGGAGGCACAAGCTTCCTTGTTCCATTATGTTGCTCCCCCTGAGGAGTAGCATCCTTCAACACATCAATCCTAAAGAAAGATTTGACTATGCAATACATGACTGATGTGAAGCATATACCTTTAGTTCACCTCTTGAAGGGGCAGTACCCCTAATTCACCTCTTAAGTGTGTAAATGTAGTCTTTGGGAGAGGCTTGGTGAATATGTCTGCTAACTGCTCCTTACTGGACACATGCTCCAGTGCAATCTCTTTGTTCTGAACCTTTTCCCTCAAGAAATGATACTTAAGCTCAAAGTGCTTGGTTCTAGAATGTAAAACCGGATTCTTTGAAATATTGATAGCACTTGTGTTATCACAGAATATACTTACCGGTTCAGATACAGGGATTTTGAAGCCTTTCAGTACATGCTTCATCCAAATTGTCTGAGTGCAATTCATGAAAGCTGCAACATACTCCGCTTCTGCTGTAGACTGAGAGATACAACTCTGCTTTTTACTCATCCATGAGACCAATCTACCACCAAGGAAGAATGCACCACCGGTTGTGCTCTTCCGATCATCTACATTACCAGCCCAATCAGCATCTGTGAACACTTTCAAGCTGAAGTCCTTGCTATATGGATACCACAATCCATAGTCAACCGTTCCCTTTAGATACCTAAGAATCCACTTGACTACAACCAAGTGGGATTCTCTTGGACTTTTCTAGAACCTTGCAATAATGCCAACTGCATGTGCAATATCCGGTCTGCTATGCACTACATAATGCAACTTACCAATCATTGATCAGTATTCCTTCTCATCAACTAGTGTGGAATCATCCTCTTTTGACAATTTGCAATCAGTCACCATCGATGTACCAACCAGTTTGCTATCTTCTATGCCAAAGGTCTTCAACACCTCTTTGACATATTTGGACTGAGTGATAAAGATTCCATCCTTAATCTGTTGAATCTGTAGTCCAATGAAGAACTTAATCTCCCCTATGAGTGACATCTCAAACTCTTCCTTCATCTCATCAGAAAACTCATGACTCATCTTGTCATCACCACCAAAGATAATGTCATCAACAAATACCTCATAGATCAGGATCTGATCTCCTTCAGACTTCAAGTAGATATTGCTATCTTCACTTGTTCTCTCAAAACCAATCATCACAAGATGGGAATGAAGGTGCTCATACCATGCCCGAGGTGCTTGCTTTAGACCATATAAGGCTTTATGTAGCCTACATACCATGTCACTATCTTCAGATAGGGCAAACCCATCTGGTTGCTCAATATACACCTCCTCTTCAAGTACACCATTTAGGAATGCAGATTTTACATCCATTTGATATACTTTGAAGCCTTTAAAAGCTGCATATGCAAGGAGCATACAAACTCCTTCCAATCTGGCTACAGGAGAAAAGGTTTCTCCATAGTCTTCTCCTTCTTCTTGAGCATATCCTTTGCACACCAATCTAGCTTTGTTCCTAATCACTATGCCATCCTCATTCTGCTTGTTTCTGAAGACCCATTTGGTACCATTGACATTTTTATGCTCTGATCTAGGTACCAAGGACCATGTACCATTTTTCTCTATCTGGTCGAGTTCCTCTTCTATTGCCTTGATCCAATCTTCATCTTTATGAGCCTCTTTAAATGATTTAGGCTCAAATTCAAAGATCATACATGAGTTTTCTCTGATCTTTCTTCTTGTAAGGATTCCTGCATCCTTGTCTCCTATGATCTTCTTAGGATCATGATTCAGCTTGACATACCGAGGAATGGTCTTGACTGGTTCTTCTTGCTTTTCCTCTTCATCCTCATCTTCATAAGTATCAGCATTCACCAGTTCAGGAACACTGTTACTGGTACTTGGTTGACTGACAACTAGTTCCTAGAAGGTTGCAACTGGTTCATTTATAGCTTGCTTACTGTTGGTTTCCTCAGTTTTCTTAGAGGATTCATCAACTCTTACATTGATACTTTCCATAATTCTCTGAGTCCTATTGTTGTAACACTTGAGAGCTTTACTCTTAGTGGAATATCCTAGGAATATTCCCTCATCGCATTTAGCTTCAAATTTGCCTTGATGTTCACTCCTCTTGATGTAACATTTTCTACCAAATACCCTAAAGTAGCTAACCACAGGTGTCTTACCGGTCCAGTACTCATAAGGAGTTTTGTCCTTACCTTTCTTGATGAGTACCCGGTTCATTGTGTAGACTGCAGTGCTCACCGTTTCTCTCCAAAAGGTGTGAGCTACCTTTCCTTGAATCAACATGGTTCTAGCTACTTCAACCACAGTCCGATTATTCCTCTCTACTAGGCCATTCTGTTGTGGAGTCCAGGGGGTAGACAGTTGCCTCTTGATACCAAATTCTTCACAATACTTGTTGAATTCAGTGGAAGTCAATTCCCCTCATTGATCAGTTCTGAGACACTTGATCCTTTTACCGCTTTCCTTCTCCACTAATGCTCTGAAAGCTTTGAACTTCATAAAGGCTTTAGACTTGTCTTTCAATAATGTGACCCACATCATTCTTGAGTAGTCATCAGTGAGAATCATGAAGTACCTATCACCCTGCACACTTCTAGTTTTCATAAGACCACACAAATCAGTATGCACAAGATCAAGCAAGTTGTCAGCAGTGAAAGATTTACCTTTAAAGGTTGAGGAAAACATTTTCCCCAATTGACACTCTCTGCACAAGGTATTATCCGATTTTCTTCGCACCGACAACCCTCTAACTGCCTTGATCTTACTAGCCTTCACAATGTTATCAAAGTTTACATGGCAGAGTCTCCTATGCCATATCCAGCTATCATCAAACTTAGCCATAAGACATGTACTTATATTTGCATTCAGATGAAATAGGTTACCTTTGTTCTGCATGCCAGTGGCCACCAATTCACCATCTTTTCCTTTTATTCTGTAAACTCCATTCTTGAATTCCAGAGTGAGGCCACTGTCATTCAGCTGGGCAACACTTAGAAGGTTGTGTCTGAGACCATCAACCCAGTACACATTGTCAGCACTACTCTTTCCATTCAGAGAGATGGACCCTCTGCCTTTGACCATGCATGGTGCATCATTGCCAAAGTGAACCATACCTCCATCATACTCCTCTAAGGATAGAAACTTGCTCTGGTCACCAGTCATATGGTGAGAACAGCCACTGTCAATGATCCACTCATTGGAATTATCAAACTGGGAGACAAGAGCCTTCTTGTCTGACACATCTTCTTTGACAACAACAAACACAATATCTTCATTTTCTTCATCCTCTGATTCTTCATCTGTGACACCTTCATCAACTGCCACAAAACAGTTTCTTCGGTTTCCTCCTTTGAATTTCCTGAACCTTTCTGGTTTGTCCTTGTTATCACCATTAGGACAATTTATAGCAATATGTCCTATCCGGTTACAAGTAAAGCATTACAAAGGTAGCTTACCTTTGTATTTACCAGTTCCTTTAGGAAGCTTCCTAGCAAGGAGAGCTTCAAATGCCATCAAAATCTCCTCATCATCTATTTCTCTACTCTATCTAGGTTCACCACTGGTGCTAGCTTCTTTTCCTTTTCTGGATGGTATAGCAGAGGCTTTAAAAGTTGATTCAGTCTTTTGAACACTACCATCAAAACTATTTAGCTCATAGGCTGTCAACTTGGCTATGATGGAGTCCAAGGATACCTTAGTCTTGTCTATTGATCTCAGCTCCTGAATAGCAACAACCCTTATTGCATAGACTGGCAATAGGGATCTCAGGACTTTTCTTACCATAGTGGAATCTTCTATTTTATCACCTGCACTCTTGATTTCTCCAACATCTATTTTGATTCTTATTCCATACTGTTGGATGGTCTCACCTTCAACCATCCCCATATCTTCAAACTTCCCTCTCAAGCTTTCTTACTTAGCCTGTTTTACATGTTCTTCACCACCATAGATATTTTCAAGAGCATCCCATACCTCTTTGGGATTTACCTTGTCCTGAACATCAATAAATTCAATGTCAGATAGACTACTAATAAGGGCTTCCATGACTTGCCCATTTTCTTCTATCTCTCTCTTTTGGTCATCGGTGAGAGCACTGGTAAGGACAACATAGACATTCTCAACATAACTCCAGTGTTGAGCACCCATGCTTCTGATGAATATCTTCATCCTATCTTTCCATATACTGAAATTTTCCTTGTTAAACTTTGGACCTTCCCTCTTCATCATTTGACTGGGATCTTTACCTCAAGTGGTTAAGCTTACAACAAAGAGGACCTAGAGTGCTCTGATATCAATTGATAACTCAATGATGAATGAATAGTACCAAACCGGTACTGCAGAGGGGGGGGTGAATCAGTACCGACAAAATACAGACCTAAACTGGTTCACCAACAATCACTCCAATTGACTGGCAAACAGTGACACCGGTTTGAAATAGAGTGCAACTAGTAAAACTCATAACAACTAAAACAATCATAAACTGGTTACTCATTGAGCTTTCTACTCAACTTAGAACTACACTACCATTTCACCATTATGTATGAACAGGTAATCTATCATCATATCTTCACAACGACTAGTTCAACATGTTTTATTGACAAGCATAAAACACAGAACGACCATATGCTTAATAGGTAATAACAAAGCATCACAAGATAAAAGCATCACACATGACAAACATATTTTTCATGTGGAAACCCAACTGGGAAAAACCATAGTGGGGATGAATACCCACAAGCTTGTTGTTGAACTCTTTGGAAGTCTGCTCTATTAGAAGCTTTGTCTGGTTAAAGACATTACAAAAGGTTCTGCTAGGAACTGATCCTGTTAGAGATCACCCGGTTAAGGGATGGCTACAATACTCGGTTAAGGGTTAAA
Source organism: Cryptomeria japonica (assembly GCF_030272615.1). Lineage (NCBI taxonomy): Eukaryota > Viridiplantae > Streptophyta > Pinopsida > Cupressales > Cupressaceae > Cryptomeria > Cryptomeria japonica. Next base: position 128,258,335 of record NC_081405.1, on the reverse strand, counting down.
CCCTGTTAAGGGTCCCTTGTTAGAGGATTTCAAGAACTCAATAGCTAAAGGATTTCCGAAGCTCTCTAGCTTTCTATATCTCAATAACTTTGAGTTACCTTGTTAAGGGTTTTACAACAAGCCAGTTAAGGCTACCCTGTTAGGGGATTTTCTAGCAAGCCGATTAAGGCTACCCTGTTAGGGGATTTTCCAATTGTTGAGGTGGTTAGAGATCAACAGGTATTGCAATGATCTGGTAACAACACTCAATGCCAATGCAGATCCACTTAAGCTCCTCTTCACCTTCTGCACTTACACTATGTAGGTATCACTTCTCTCCTCTGGTCTAGCAAGGATCTCGTATCCCTTCTCTTGGATACTCACACACACCTTTTGCCAACAACCTCTGAAAGAATCACAACATCGACCTTATAGGACAATAGACAGGTTGGTAGCATAAACCCTAAACCCTAGACCTGTTAGGTTAAGAAATTCAAATGGTTCAATCCTGATCGTTGATCATACTATATTGAATGCAATAGATCTTGAATAAATCTCAAGACATTCTCCATCGTTCATTATCCACAGATTTCATGGCGGCTGATAATCCATCATGCGTTTTCACCGTTTACAAACTTCGCACATCCCTAACGTAGATAGGGATAGTCTTCTTCATGCAAGATCCTTCACGCACACAAGGTTGACATGGCAACACGATCTGTTCTTTGTTATACTGCTTAGTCATCACACAAAGATCATCGGTTAAGCCATACAGGCTTGAAGCAATTCAATTGAAAACCCTGAAGTTGAGACTACCAACCGGTAGTCATACAACACTTTCATGTGTCGGTTCCCATAACCATATGCCGGTGCACCTTGAACAAGCACACCACTTCACTTTGGCACAAATGTCATTTCATAGTGTTATACCAGTTCTCACATATGCCGGTTCATACCTCTTCAACATATGACATCAATGACAACATACAATGTCATTATGTCCACATATCGGTTCACATAATGCCAATAGCAAGTAGTCTACTACTCCTTATTGACGCATTGATGACATGTACATAACCCATGTACAATTTGGTTATTTAGTATTTTATAACACCAACAAGGGCAAAAATTCAATTATGGGAGATCAAATACATGATGGAAGCCATGCCAATTTGATGAACATGGAAAGGAATATATAGAAATATTTCCAAAAAGTTTTAGGGAAAATAAATAAAACAAAAAATTTATATGACATGTAATTTTAGATAAAAATAAGTATATTTATCAAAATAATAAAAAAATAAATTAGTGTTGTCGAATGTGTTAAGCTTAACTGGTTAAAACATTGGGTTCTCACTATGGAGACCCAAGTTCAATTTCCAATAGGGACATCCAAAGTGGAATTCTAAGTTGTGACTCTTGGCCTTCCATAGGATGGGGAAGGTTTTAAGGTCAATCTAATCAAACATAATAATAATAATAATAATAATAATAATAATAATAATAATAATAATAATAATAATAATAAGATATGTAATGGGGATGGGGCCCCCTACTGTGTCCCCACTGGTTCATAGCTCTAGTCAAAAGCTATTCAAACTTAAGCCAATTACCGATCAAAAAAAAAAAATAGTGTTAAGCTAGTTTTAGGTAGAATTTGAAAGTGTGGGCTTCTCAATTAAAATAATGCATTTTTACTCAATCGTGCTCTATGATCCTAGTATCTAATAATTCATCACTTTTTATTATCACAATGTTGGGATATAATTACTAAGAATCTCATGTTCATGTCTCATGATGATTAGTTAAGTAATCCAAATAATTCAAATGTTATAATTTATATTAGTTATGTTATAATAATAAAACATCTGAAAATGACTATATTGAATATTTCAATGACAATTAAAGTGATTACAATCTTAATAACTATTTTTTGGATTACAATCTAGATTAATATTTGTAGATTAATAACTTTAAAATAATGCTTAGTTTTTCTAGTCCTTATTCAAATGTATGATTTCTAATATTATGCTATGAGGCATGATGTTTTTTATTAATTGATTTGAGCGGGCAAGAAAAAGGATACTAAGGATTTGGCTAAACTAAGTAGAAGGGTATATTCATGTTTTTATTGAATTCCATTCTATTTTATAATGGTGCAAGTGTGCTATAAGGATGTAGGGAACCCAACTCAAATGCAGTATTGGAAAAAAAATGATTAGAGGAACAAAAAAAAAAATGTTGATTAAACATGTTAAAATAATGTTAAATGAATCTCCCAATAGAAAGAAATTAATGAAAAAATATTATGAAAAGTTAATATGCAATCTATATAGACCAAATAAATTTTATAGTAAGAGCTATTATAAATTAGAATAAATAATAATATATGTGTGGAAATTATGCTAGACAGGTATATAAATGAAATTATGTAAAAAAAAATGGAGGTACTAGAAAAAGATTTGATAATTTCTATGCTTGTGTTGGGAATTGTGATATTGGTTTTGTGAGTATAGTACTATGAATTCTATCTAGTGTTATATTAATGATTACATATACACGATTAATGAATCAAGGTAAAAAAATTTTTAATTAGCATTAAGGTCTTGGTGGGTCTAGTTATATTCGTGTACCGATAATTCTACTAGAGATGGAGAAATTATAATGTCTTATTTTTATCCACTTACATTAATATGATTTGAACCAGACATGTTCTAGGAACTAGTGAATTGAGAGAGTATGTCCATTTTATGGTTGATCCTATTTCTTCTTGTTGTTTGTAGTAAGATGTTTATCATCCTAATTGTAACCAAATATATATCAATTTTATTGTAGTAATTATGTAGGAGCATTAAGAAGTGTAAGAGAAATATTGTATTAACATAAATACATTTTAACACATTTTTAGTTTGGCAAATATGCTTGAACCTCATTTCCTGAAGATAAATCTTAAAAGTTCTTTAAAATTACTACATTCTTGACGTTTAGTAAGTTTGTATGTGAGCATGTAAGGACCTAAAGTTCCACCAAAATCTCTATAGTCAAAAAGTATACACTATGTGTGAGTATTAAGAAAATTTTAATTTTAGATGGGAATATATTAAATAGTCAAGTTTCTTGAAGTCTTGTAAACTTCCTTGAGATTAAGTTTTGGGGATTTAAATGATAGTTTGAGGCCTCAAAAATTTGTGAAATTATGTTTATGATATTTCTAGTACATAAGACACCTTGAGTAGTTCAATATAAAATAAAATGGATTCAATTCAGTCCTTGGATCAAAAGATTTGACTACCAAAATTTGCACCATTTTTGGGATTGAAGTCAAATTTCTTAATTTACTTGGATGTGCTAAAAACCATTTAGGGCATACTTTTTCCATTTCTAGATAATGGAAAGGATTTTAAGAAGGTGGTGATTTATGAATATAGAGGAAGATAGAAATAAGGTATTAGTTTTGAATATATAGACATAAAAGGCTCCAAAAGAAAGGGGAATGACGTCATAATTTATTGCAACTTACTGAGAATTTCATCCTCTATTTCATTTTCTATTTTTTTTATACAATAAAAGACACTTTTAATATATAAATATATATTGGCATGTGTAAATTTTACATTATTGTGTTGTTCTTTTATCTAACCTATATCACATATGACAATGTTATCTTATTTTAGTATGATGGAACTATCTATAAATGAATTTTCTTGATCATTTGTAGTTAGATGTAAGCTAATTGTAAGAAGATAAACCAAATTTTAATGAAAGAAACATGAGATTAGGAGGAGATGAGTAGAAGACTAACCTTGATTTGTGCCTCATAATATTCCCTTCTTCATTCATCTTGTTTCAGTATACCCACTTTGTTCCAATGATATTTTTATCAACCGGTCTAGGAACTAATTCGCAAGTCTTATTCTTCTCTATCTACTACAGTTCCTCTTCCATTGCATCCATCCATTTCTAACTTTTGCTAGCCTCATTGAATGTCTTAGGTTCTATTTCAGCCATGAGGCAGAAATTGATTTGGTCATCATTCCAAACAAGTCTTCTTCTAGTTTGCACACCATCACTCTTGTTACCTAAAATCTGTTATTCTGGGTGATTTTTCTGCACATACCAGTTAGGGTCCTTATTGGATGCTTCTTCTAGTTCATTGTCTAACTGAGCTTCTTCACCTTCATCACCAGAATCATCATATTAGTTTACTTGAGTATTTTTTCCTTTAAACATATCTTCATCTACTCTCACATTCACACTCTCAATGACTCTTCTTAGTCTTTTGTTGTAGCATTTGTAGGATTTACTATGAGTTGAGTAACCAAGGAAAATACCTTCATCACTCTTGGAATCAAAGCTGCCCAAGACATCCTGATCTCTTTTAATGAAGAATTTACTCCCAAACACATTGAAGTACTTGACTAATGGTTTCTGGCCATACCACAACTCATAAGGTGTCACCCTGTTGTTTGTTCTCAGTTGAACCTGGGGAAAAGTATATGTTGCAGTATGAACCACTTCCTTCCAATATATTTCCGATAATTTTTCCTCATTCAACATAGTTCTAACCATCTCCTTGATTGTCTTGTTCTTCCTTCATACCACACCATTTTGTTGTGGTGTCTTGGGGGCTGAGTATTATCTTTTGATTCCATGTCTTTCACAGTAATCTTCAAACTCATTTGATGTGAACTCTCCACCACTATCAGATCTTAGGCATTTTAGCTTGCATCCACTTTCCTTCTCTACCATCTTCTGGAAGATCTTGAATCTGTCAAATGCTTGTGATTTATCCTATAGGAAGGTGACCCATGTCATTCTTAAATAGTATTAATGAAGAGCATAAATAATCTTTCACCGACAAGAGCTCTTGTCGTAGTTGGACCACATAGATCTGTATGTACAAGATCAAATGGTCTTGAAGTGTTGTGTTCTTTTGTCTTGAAGCTCACCTTAGTCTGCTTTCCTATCACACATTCATCACAAAATTTCCTTACCAGTCTTATGATGGGTGGTGTATTTCTCACAGAGCCCTTTTTGCTGACTGCAACTAGATTATCAAAATTTATGTGGCCTAATCTTTTGTACCACAACCAACTCTCATACACTTGTCCCATCATGCATTGTGACTCAAAACATTCCTTCAGATTGTACACATTTCTATCAATTCTTTTACCTTCTTCTACAATTTGACTGGTATTCTCTTTTCTTATGTGGCAACCAGTAGAGTCAAAAGTGAAATTGTAAATTTTATCATGTATTTGACTTACACTTAGTAAATTATGCTTCAAACCTTCCAAATAGTATACATCATGGGCCTTCAATTTGCCATCTATATTCAGAGTACCTTTTCCTTTTATCTTGATGGAGGAGTTGTCTCCAAATATTACTGAGCCTCCATTCCAATCTTCAAGCTTAATAAACTTATTTTTGTCACCGGTCATGTGATTGGAACAACCACTGTCTACAACCCATAAGTTCCTTCTTTATGCATGAAGGGTAGTCTGCTCAATCAGCCCTGATTCTACTTTGCTCTTGTCTTTATTTTTATCTGCTGCAATTTCTTGTTTCGGTTTAACTACCAGTTTTTTATCAAGAGCTGTCTTTTTCTGCTTTATTTTCCTGTTCTTGCAATGCTTTGCAATATATCCAAACTCTTGATAGTTATAGCATTTCACATTTACATTAAAAGATGAATCTTTAAAACTATTGTAGGGCACTGGTTTACTTTTCCTACATTCAAAGCTCCTATGACTAGATCCATTGCACTGATAACAAACAACATCCATATCTCGGAGTGCATTAAATGGATTTCTACTTGGAAAACTAATAGGGGGCTTGTTCATCAATCTACAATCACCAATTCTATGCCTAAACTTATTACACCGGTAACAGTAACCATGAAATTTGGGTACATACTAGTCTTGTTGTTGTCGACCGGCAGGCCTTTGTCTCATCGAATGTCTCCCTCTCATGTTGTTGACCTTAGTGAACCCTTCATCAACAATCTTGAACCTGCCTTTATAATTTCCATTTTGGTACATTGGGTATGGCTTCCGGTTTTGAGCATGTTGGTTCATAGGCTGGTTTCTTGTAGCCTCAGCTTACGTCTTCTTATAGGTAATTTTGTTGATAGTAAATGTTTGCTTCTCTTTACATTCACTTGAGGAAGTGAATTGTATCTCTTTACCATATGTTTCTTTGCTATTGGAACTTTGTCCTTCTTCAAATAAAAAGCCACCGGTATCTTTTGAATGCTTTTGATTATTCAACATCTTGTCCAAAGCTTCAGTTCTGCCCTCATACTTTCTCCTTACTTTCAGTTCATCCTTACTCTTTTCAAGCTCTTTTCTGAGCTTTACAATTTCTTTTTCCTGATTTTCATGCACCTTCTCCTTCTTCTTGAAATCAGAGGATGTAACTTTAGATATCGTCTTAGCTTAATCCCACTAGAGTTTCAAGTTAGAAATTACTTTATTGGACTCATCCAGAGATTTCTTCAAGAGATCTTGTTCTTCTACTGCAGCAAGCTTGAATTTATTGAGTTCTCTTCTTGTCTTACTTAACTCTTCAAGAGAAATTATGAGCTCACCTTCTAGATCCACTTCAGCTTTAATGTCTTCGTCTTCCTCATCTTCAACAATCGGTTCATCTAGTGCCATAAAGAAATTGTCTTCTCTTTCATCCTCATGGCAGACATTTTTTGATGCGCTCCCTTCATTTGTGGCATTATCCTCAATGGTATATAGGTTATTCTCTTCTGGTAGCTTCTTCTTCCTTGCCAGTAAAATTTCTTCTCTATGTCTTTACGAGAGGATTTGCTAGAGCTCCTTTTCTCATCTCCACCCATTTCATTGTATGGATATTTTGTAGCAAAGTGTCCTATTTTACCACAGTTGAAACATTTGAGTGGCAACTTTCCTTTATACTTACCAGATCCTCTCTTGAGCTTTCTAAGAAATTTTGCTACCTCTGTATCTGAGTCTCCACTAGTTCCTTTATCAGCAACCTCTTCCTTTCCCTTTTTGGTGGAATTGAAAGCAGCCACTTTCCTTGACAATCCTTCTTTGGCTGTCCTCATCTCATAAGTAGTTAAGGAGCCAAATAACTCATCTATTGTGAAGGTTTTCAGATCCTTGGATTCCTCTATAGCAAAGACCTTAGTATCATACTTAGATATGAGTGATCTAAGTACCTTTTTGATAATAATTTCATCAGCAATTTCCTCTACAAGTCCTCTGATGGTGTTCATAGTTTCATCTACTCTATGAAGGTAGTCTGCAATGTTTTCTTCATATTTCATCTTCAAGCCTTCAAGATGACATCTTACTATTGCAACTTGGCCTCTTTGACTTTGGCATCTCCTTCAAATAATCTCTACAATTTATCCCAAGTCTCCTTGGAAGATGAGCAGTGCTTGACCTTGACAAACTCATTATCTGAAAGCCCATTGAGAATATCACATTTACCCTTTTCATTGTTCTTATACTCCCTCTTAGCATCCAGGTTTGTGAGAGGAACACTAGGGACAGTATACCCATTCTTTATAGACATCCAAACATAAAATCCTAGAAAGGACATATATGTTTCCATCCTTTGTACCAAAATGCATAGTTGGTTTCATCAAACATGGGAGCTTTAGAAGAGGAAGAGGACTCATTTCTTGCCATTGTGTTCTAAGACTAGAATCTACCCAAGCTAGAGAAAGCTTATTTGACCGGGAACCTAGGCTCTGATACCAATTGTTGAACACAATGTACCACTAAGAGGGGGGTGAATCAGTGGTTCCCAATATTCTAAACCTTTTAAACAAAACTCTTGGTACCAGTTAGAAAATAAAAAACAAGGAAGATATACCAGTGAGGTAAGGAAAATGATCAAATGCAAACATACAAAGATACTCAATACATAACACCAGATATAAGAGGAAAACCCAATGTGGGAAAAACCTCGGTGATAAATGTTGTTGGAGACTACTACTCCAATCCATCCTCGCAATAAACACCGATTACAAAGTTTAGGGAACCAACCCAAGGAGCACCAACCCCTAATTTTAGGGAACCAACCCAAGGAGCTCCAACTCAGTTATATACAATAGATCAAATTAATACAATAGTTGTAGTCTTGTCACAAATGAGTTTTGTAAACCTTGCAATCAAAATACTTCACCAGTTTAACTCTTCTCTACCGGTTTTCCTTTGCTCAGTTCTTTGTCGGTTCTCTGTCCTTTGTTTATACCTTTTCTACCCTGATTCTGTCTTGCATACCCTTCACCGGTACACTCTCTTTTCTCATTCACCTTCAACAACCTTCTTCCTAAATCTCCCTTTCCAGTTCATACAACTGTTGTTCTATTTGGCAGCTTGCCGGTTGCTCTTACCTTACTGGTAAAACCTCTGATAAACCTTCTACTAGTTCAAGCTTTCTATTAGATAGCTCCAACAATCAGATTCTTTTTATCTTCCCTTTGATCACTCTTTTCTCTCTTAGTTACTTTGTCTTCACTGGCATCAAGCATCATCTACTTTCATTTTTGGTCTGCATATTTGTACTTGGCTTTCCCGCCAAGACCAGAGTTCAAATAGTGACGCGCTAGCGCTTTTCTCCACCAACTCAATTCGTATTAAATCTGATCAAATCTCCTCTCCTTGATTTATGATTTGTGGTAGATCAAACATCACCACTGTTTAATATGATATCTTTACACACTTTCTATATTTAGAAACCTGCAACTTGTTTTTTGGCCTTGCTCTATGATTCACCATTAATGCCTTAGTTGTTTCCTTTGACCAATGAGCACAAAGATTGGATTGTCCTTCTTGGTTTATATCAACAAAAAGCTTCAACATCTTGATCCGCCTCAAGCCACACTTCTTCTATCATAGACCCGTGATTTATGGGCTCCTTATTTAAATTCGACCTGCTCATCAACTACCACGTCGATGGACACTTCACTGACCTTTGGATGTTTCCCACCTAGTATCCACCTATCATCCTTCTCGACTAGGATATACTACTGGTGCTTGCTCACTGGTTTATTCACTCTGCCTGTACATATCACCTTATCGGTTATCCTTCATGCCTTCTTTCCTTTGTTTTGTTGGTGGGTCAACGTGACCTGTCATCCAACACACCAATTCATCCACTAAGTCTATTTACCAGTGATATTATACCTGCCTTCATACCAGTATCATGCACATCCTTATAATCATGCCAACCGATGGATTACACTCTTCTATGTTATCTTTTCTTGCTTACTGGTGGTCACGTTTACTTACTAGTGAACATCCATCTCCTTCTTGCATCTTGTATTCACCTATTATATCAGTAACCATCCATACCGGTGACATGCTATACTTACTGGTTGACATCAATGACTATACAATGCCTACAGATTACGTCTGGTACTAAGACTGACGGTAATATTTTTCATTTGAATGTTGGTGAGAAAGTTGTTTGATTTCTTAGATTGATGAAAGTTGGTTGTGGCATAAGATAATGTGTCATGTTAACTTTGATTCAATTATTAAAATCAGTTCTATTCAAGCTATTAGAGATTTGCCTAAAATTACAAAGCCTTCTAATCCGGTATGTAAAGAATGTCGATTGGGTAAGCAAACAATAATTTATTTCAAGAGCTAATAGTATACATTTGATGGATTGCTAAATCTTATTCATATTGACCTATGTGGACCTACAAATGTTAGAAGTGTGTAGGGTGTTAGATATTTTATGTCGCTAATTGATGATTATTATAGGATGATGTGGGTTGTCTCTTTGAAGGAAAAAATTGAAGCATTAGACAAATTCAAGATATTCAAAGTAAAGGTTGAGACTGAGTCAGGATTAAAGGTGAAATGTCTGAGATCTGAAAGGGGTGGATAATTTTGTCTCAGTGAGTTTGATTCATTTTGTGAGAAGCTTGGGATTAGAAGACAATTATCTTCTCCTAGAACCCCTTAGTAGAATAGAGTTGTTGAAAGGAAGAACATTATTATTTTGGATGCTGTAAGGACTATGCCGATTGAAGGGAATGTTCTGAAGATCTATTGGACAGAAGCTATTAGAATTGTTGTTTACAGATTCAATCAAGTTCATATCAAAGGTGATACCGGTAAGACTCCTTATGAGTCATGGTTTGGTCATGTTTCTATAGTGAGATATTTTAGAGTATTTGGTAGCAAATATTATACCAAGAGAGATGAGGACACAAGAAATTTTGATGCAAGAAATGATGAAGGAATTTTCTTGGGATATTCAACAAAGAGAAAAGCCTACGGGTGCTATAATAAGAGATTGAGAAATATAGTGGAAAGTGCAAATGTGAAGGTGGATGAGAACCTTGGGAAAGAGATTAGAGCATGTGGATATGATGATTGTCAACATGTTGTTCTAAATCCTATTTAGATTGAGGAATCAAAGCAAAATGATCTGGTAGAAACTGTTAATGTGGATGTTGCTATTGTAGGTGGAGAGGTGCATGAACCTGAAAATCAGAACAATCAAAAGACTCTGAGGTATGTTAGATTGAATCATTTAGAAAATCAAATTATTGGAGATAAAAATAAAGGTGTGATGACTAGAACAAGGTTAGCTGCTGAATAGGTATGTTTGAAAATTGGATGAGAGCTATGGAAGAAGAATTAGATCAGATTGAGAAGAATAATACATGGGACCTTGTGCCTAAACCTAATGATAAGAATGTGATTGGTACTATATGGGTATTCAGTGATAAATTGAATGAAGCCCGTGAAGCTGTCAGAAATAAAGCAAGACTAGTATCCAAAGGATATTCATAGAAAGAAGGAATTGATTATGAGGAGATCTTTTCTCCGATTGCAAGACTTGAAGCTATTATCTTCTTGCTTGCATATTCTGCTTATCAAGACTTCAAGGAATATCGGATGGATGCCAAATCTATTCAATAATGATCTTGAGGAGGAAGTCAACATTGAGAAGCTTGATGGATTTTCATTATCAGATGATGGAGACATGGTATGTAAACTGAAGAAAGCTCTTTATGGATTAAAACAAGCCCCTAGAGACTAGTATGCTAGATTGGATAAGTATTTTCAAAAATTAAGATTTAATAAAGAGACTATTGATAGTAATCTATATTTTAAAATTAAAAATGATAACATCTTAATTGTTGAAGTCTTTGTTGATTGATGATATTATCTTTGGAGGTGATGATGACTTGAGCATGAAATTTGTTGGTGATATGCAGAAAGAATTTGAGATGTTTATGATAGGAGAGATGAAATTTTTCTTAGGTTTGCAGATTTCACAGACTGGAAAAGGTATTTTTATATCTCAAACTAAATATGTGAAGGAATTGCTGAAGAAGTTTGGGTTAGATGACTCCAAACCGGTTGGAACTCACATGCTTACTACTGGTATTATGGATGATTTCATCATGTGTTGCATTGGTTTTGTCATTGATGTCAACACTTGTCTTCTTGGAGGTCTACATTGTTGAACCGACATATTATGGTTAGTGGCTTATGCACAGTCACCGGTATGTGTTCACCAACAGGTTATATGGTTCACCGGTAGCGATGATGACTTGTTATCATCTGGAAATCATTTGGTTATGTCAAAGACATGGTCTAGAAGTATGGATTTGGTGTTTTGCTTATTGGTCTAATCGGGTTGACAGATTTGTCTTTACTGGTAGATAGGTCTAGGTTATGGACCGCTACATGATATCTATTTCAGATCAGCATGACATGTTATGGAGATGGTTTATTGATTGGTAAATGTATTGAGCCAACATGTATCGCATCAAGACTTATTTTTAATTTATTTAATTGTAATATCTTTAGTGAGCCAACCTACACATTTGGTCTTAGGTTTTGTATATATGATTGTAAGATCTTATTGAAGATCATATTTGGTATGAGTGTGTTCGAATATTGAAGAGCGAAAATAAGCAAATCCTTGTGTGAATCACACAAGCATTATTTGAAGGTTGAAGGAAGGTTATGAAGGTGTTTGGCACTCATGCCCAGAGCTTAAACCGGTACTGAATCTAGCATTGCAGATGCTATTTTGAGCAGTACATTATCATTAGGTTTAACCATCGAATTGTAGTCAGTGTGACTCCAATTTTATGATTGAGCAGTGAGCTCTAGGTGGTTGGCCTTTCTGCATTTGCAGACCCCATTTGTATACACTTACTATTTGTAGTAGTATCATCTGATTGTGGGTAAGGTTTCCCACCGTGGCTTTTCACTTACTGGGTTTCCATGTCAAATTTTTTGTGTCATGTGTTGTGGATGTTGTTTCTCTTTATGTTTCATGCATTAAGTTATACCGGTACTAATATAATAGTTAATCTATTTTACTAACACTTAAGTTTGGTTTACTGGTACATTGGTTAAGGAATTGGATAATGATTGCAAAGAAAGAGAATCACTTCTGAGCACATTATCAGATCAGCAAATCATGGGATTATCAGACCGATCTACTGCTAAATCTATTTGGGGTAAACTGAAAACAATGAATGAAGGAGATACAGCTGTCAACATTGCAAAACTAGAATGTTACTGGGTCAGGTATGAAAATTTAAAAATGGAAGAAGATGAAAGAATTTCGGTATTTATGGAAAGAGTTATTGAAATTGTTTTAGGAATACAATGTTGTAGAGGATGCTTAAGTGAAGATGAAATTGTGTCTAAATTTTTAAGAGCTTTGCCACCGGCTTACAAAATAAAAGTGACTTCTATTAATGAGTTGAGAACGATGCCTAATACTTTAGTTTCTAGAGATACTTTGGTTGGAAAAATTTAAGCATGTGATCTTGAGGAATTTGGTCTTGTTGCTACTATAAAGACTGATTTAGATTTCAAAGCATCATCATCATCATTAGCATCAGCATCATCATCATCTAACAAAACTGATTGGAAAGCACTTTATACAAAAGAACTTGAAGAACTTGAAGCACTATTTGCAAGGAAGATGCCTAAAGGTCCAATAGGAAGTATGTATGAAGGTAAAGCACCTTTCAAATGTTTTAATTGCAATAAAGTTGGTCATATGGCTTCTAGGTGTCCTGATAGACATGCAAGATTAAGGGAGGAAGCAAAAAGAACATATAAGCCTAACCCTGAATATCAGAGATACAGATTCAAGAAAAAAAGAGATAAGTCATGTTACTATGCAGATGAAGGTGTTACAGATGATTCTGATGAAGATCCAGTAGACAACGGATGGGATTTTGTTGCAATAAAAGAAGATCAACCGACACTTATTGTCAAACCGATAGAGTAGGCATTGGCAGCAAAAATTGAAGAAAAGGATGAATGGATTATAGATAGTGGATGCTTGCATCATATGACTAGTGATAAAAGCAAATTCTTATCATTTCAGGAAATTCATGGAGGCCTAGTAAGGTTTGGAGATGATAAAGCTTGTTTAATCAAAGGAAGAGGCACTATATCTTTGGATGGTAAGCACAATACTGACAATGTTTATTATGTAGAAAGTGTAAAGCATAATCTTTTGAGTGTTGGTTAGTTAGTTGAGAAAGGATTTTAGTTACAATTCAAGAATGGAAAATGCAAAATCATAAAAAGAACTAGATTGGAGATTGTGACTGATAATCAGACTAAAGGTAATATCTATCACTTGAATACTAGTGATAAGACATGTTTGATTGCACACATTGATGAAAGTTGGTAATGGCATAAAAGAGTTTGTCATGTGAATTTTGATTGCATTTTAAAGATCAGTTCAACTAAGGAAGTAAGGGATTTACCTAAGATTGTGAAACCTCATAATCCGGTATGTTAGGAATGTCAAATGGGAAAGCAAGTTAGAACAACATTTAAGAGCATTACTGAGAAATCCAATAATATTCTTGCTTTAATTCATACTGATTTATGTGGTCCAGCAAGAACAAGAAGTCTACAAGGAGATAGATACTTTATGCTAATAATTGATGATTATTCTAGAATGTGTTGGGTTACTTTTCATAGGGAGAAATCAGAAGCTTTTGAAAGATTCAAGATATACAAGGCAATGGTAGAGAATTAACCTGGCAAGAATATCAAATGTTTGAGATCAGATCAAGGAGGAGAATTTACATCTACAAAATTTAATGCATTATATGAAGTGAATGGAATCAAAAGACAACTATCAGCACCCCAGACACCCCAACAGAATGAAGACCCAGTCACATCGACATCATCAAAAAACTCAATTGTGACTGAAGAACAACAACATGTAAGTGGAAATCAGAAAAAACCCAGATATGTAAGATTGAATCACTCAGAGAATCGGATAATTGAAAACAAGAATCAAGGTGTTATGACTAGAGGAAAATTGGCAAATGAAGAGGTATGTTTAATTTCTCAAGTTGAACTAGCATCTGTTATTGAAGCATGTTAGGATGAACATTGGATAAAAGCAATGGAAGATGAATTAGAGCAAATTGAAAAGAATAACACTTGGACATTGGTTCCCCGACCTAAAGACAAAAATGTAATTGGAACTAAATGGGTATATAGAAATAAACTTAATGAAGATGGAGAAGTAATCAAGAATTGAGCAAGATTAGTTTGTAAAGGTCAATCACAGAAAGAAGGAATTGATTATAATGAAACCTTTGCACCGATAGCCTGAATTGAGGCAATTAGACTATTTCTTGTATTTACAACTCATAAGAACTATAAAGTTTATCAAAAGGATGTAAAATGTGCATTTTTGAATGGAGATGTTGAGGAGGAAGTTTACATTGAATAGCCTGATGGATTTTCTTTGACAGATAATAAGGATATGGTTTGTAGGTTAAGGAAATCTTTAAATGGATTGAAGCAAGCTCCTAGAGCTTGGTATGCTAGGTTGGATAAATATCTTTTGAAGCTTGGTTACACAAACAGTAATGCTGACAACAATTTGTATTACAAAGTTACCAATCATGATATTTTGGTTATTTAAGTATTTGTGGATGATATCATTTTTGGAGGTGAAGATGGATTATGTAAAGACTTTGCTAACCTGATGCAAAAAGAATTTGAAGTGTCTATGATTGGAGAGATAAAAAGGATTCTAGGTTTGCATATTTCACAAACAGATAAAGGTATATTCATATGTCAAACAAAGTACTTGAAGGAAATCTTGAAAAAATTTGGTATGGAAAATTCCAAACCGGTAAGTACTCCTATGACTACAACTGATAAATTGACATTGAAGGATGATTCAGCTCCTATTAATCCGACAAGATACAAATCTATGATTGGAGGATTATTGTACTTGACACAAACAGGACCTGATATAATGAATGCAACATGTATTGTTTCAAGATTTCAAAGCAATCCTAAAGAAAATCATGAATCAACAGTTAAAAGGTTTTTTTGGTACCTACAAGGCACAACAAATCTTGGTTTATGGTATCCTAAAGATGAAAATTTTGATTTATGTGCATACACCGATGCAAATTAGGCAAGAGATGTAGATGATAGAAAGAGTACCACTGGTGGTGCATTCTTTCTTGGCAGAAGATTGGTTTCATGGATAAGCAAGAAGTAGACTTGTACATCATTATCTATAGCAGAATCAAAATATGTTGCAGCAGAAACTAATTACACTTAGGTATTATGGATCAAGCATATGTTGAAGGATATAAAGGTAAAATGCAAAGAACCAATAATTATCTATTGTGATAATTCAACAGTAATTGGTATATCAAAGAATCTGATATTTCACTCTAAAACAAAGCATGTTTCTATTAAGTACAATTTCTTGAAAGAGAATGTTGAAGCAAATGAAATGAAATTGGTTTATGTGAATACTAAAGAGCAAATTGCAGATATCTTTACAAAACCTTTGCCTAAGGAAACATTTTAGTATCTAAGAGAGAATCTTGGGGTAATTTCCCCACCGGTAGAGACTTGAATAAGAAGATTTGCATCAAACTGGAAGGGACTAACAAAAAAATCTTTGTTTGGCTTTGATAGAGGAGAGCTACTTCTTAGGGGGAGTAGTTAGTTTAATGTTATGTTTTGAATTCTTAACTGATTTGGCATTTGATGACAAATGGGGAGAGATATCTATGGAGAAACATTGAGGGAGAGATATACTCTTTGGATATATGTATTTTTGGTTTTGGTTTATGTTTCTGTTACAGAACTTTGTATTGATCTATCTTTGGGAGATTGTTGGTCTATTTGTTTTTGGCATTCTATTTTTGGCACTTAGATTTTTTTCCATCTAGTGTTGCCATCAATACCAAAGGGGGAGATTGTTGGTATTATGGATGACTTCATCATGTGTTGCATTGGTTTTGTCATTGATGTCAACACTTGTCTTCTTCGAGGTCTACATTGTTGATTTAGCACTATGGTTATATTGGTATTTTGTTGAACTAGTGTATTATGGTTAGTGGCTTATGCACAGTCACCAGTATGTGTTCACCAACAGGTTATATGGTTCACCCGTAGCGATAGTGACTTGTTATCATCTGGAGATCATTTGATTGTGTCAAAGACATGGACTGGAAGTTTGGATTTGGTGTTTTTCTTATTAGTCTAATTGGGTTGACAAATTTGTCTTTACCGATAGATAGGTCTAGGTTATGGACCGGTACATGATATCTATTCCAGATCAGAATGACACGTTATGGATATGGTTTATTGATTGGTAAATGTATTGAGCTGACATGTTGTATCGCATCAAGGCTTATTTGTAATTGATTTAATTGTAATATATTTAGGGAGCCAACCTACACATTTCATCTTAGGTTTTGTATATATGATTGTAAGATCTTATTGAAGATCATATATGGTATGAGTGTGTTCGAATATTGAAGAGCGAAAATAAGAAGACCCTTGTGTGAATCACACAAACATTATTTGAAGGTTGAAGGAAGGTTATTGAAGGTGTTTGGCACTCATGTTTAGAGATTAAACCGGTATTGAATCCAACATTACAGATGCTATTTTGAGCAGTACATTATCATTGGATTTAACCATCCAATTGTAGTCATTGTGATTCCTATTTTGTGATTGATCAGTGAGCTCTAGGCGGTTGACCTTTCTACATGTGCAGACCCCATTTGTATACACTTACTATCTATAGTAGTATCATCTGATTGTGGGTAAGGTTTCCCACTGTGGTTTTTCCCCTTATCGGGTTTCCAAGTCAAAATCTTTGTGTCATGTGTTGTGGATGTTGAATCTCTTTATTTTTCATGCATTACGTTATACCGGTACTGATATAATAGTTAATATATTTTACTGGCACTTAAGTTTGGTTTATTGGCACTAAGTTTAAGTTGGATTAATTTGCATTTGGATTACAATTTATTGACAACTAGTTTACAACTGATTCACCCGCCCCCCTCTCAGTTGTCCTTCCCGGTTCCTAATACTTACTGGCTACAAATTAACTAACAATGATGAATCTCCAAAATCTAATCAGAGTTTGTATAGGTCTATGGTTGGTGGACTGCTATATCTTACTCGGATTAGGATGATATTATGCATGTTGTGTGCATGGCTACTAGATATCAAGTTGATCCAAAAGAGAGGCATATCACTGCTATTAAGAGAGTATTTAGATACTTGAAGGGAACTCTGGATTATGATTTGTGGTATCCAAGGAATGATGATTTCATGTTATGTGGTTACATTGATTTCGATTGGGCTTGTGATGTTGATGATTAGAAGAGTACCTCCAGTGGTGCTTTATTTTTGTGTAAGAAATTGGTTTCATAGGCTTGTAAGAAACAAGATTCAGTGTCCTTATCTACTGCTGAAGCTAAGTACATTGTTGTTACTGGTAGCTGCACTCAGGTGGTTTGGATGAACAAAATATTGAAGGATATCAGAGTTATCTATGATAAACCTACTCTCATATACTCTGATAATTCTACTGCTATTAACATGTCAAATAATCTGGTTAACATTCAAAGACTAAACATGTGTCAATCAAATATCATTACTTTAGTGAGAGAGTTAGTGAAAAGGAAGTGAAGTTGGAGTATGTGTCTACAATAGAATAGATTACTGATATTTTCAGTAAGCCTTTGCCTATAGATACATTTGTCTACTTGAAAGACAACTTAGGGGTATCCACCCCTCCTGATGAGAACTAGATGCATTGAGTTTCATCAATGCGGTGGACTTCACAATCTTATCTCTTTATCCGGATTGATGAGTTCGTGCTACTCCTCTTATGGAGTAGTGAATTTGAGATCTTTGGCATTGTTGTCAAAGGGAGAGAGATGCATCTGAAAAACCGTTTTACCTGCTTGATCTAAGGGGGAGTCTATTGGATATATTTCTTTCTTTGCATTGATTGGTTTTCACATTCATATGTTGTCATCAATGCCAAAGGAGTAAATTGTTGGATATTGCTATATATGTTGTTGTCATTGATGTCAACATATTCCTACTCTGGTGATTGCAGATTGGTTCATTATGATCATGATTTGGTGTATGGAGTATCTTTAGTATCACTATATTCTTTTGTACTAATGTTGGTGATCCGGGAAGCTTAATTGATCATATCAAATGATCTAGTTATGCAATTTGTTTATCTGATCAGTGCTTTGCAGAGTTTAGTATTTCCTCTAGTATATTTCAGTGTGATCGGATCTTGTGCTGATATTAAGGGATATTGTTTGGGATGGTCTTGTGTATCTTTATTTCAGATGGTTCGTGATTTGAAGCTTTGCAAGTTATCTTTCTTCATGATGATTGCTGATATTTGAGTGTTCTTGAATTTAAGACATTGACAGGAAGATTCAATAAGTGGTGTTGGTGCAACTATTCTTGATGATTCTAACATGCTTGCTGGTGTTTCCTAATTGTGTCTTGTTTTCTTGATGATCTGCATTGATCGTTGTGTGAGTTCTTGGTGACTTTGTTGAACCAGTGATGTTCTTCATGTTATATGGTTTTTCTAGGTGGTGTAGAGTGTTGTGATTGATATTGGCATGATTTCCAGTGGTGTTGCATATTTGGCGACTTGAATTAGGTCCATGTTTTGTCATGTATATCATTATATTGGTTCGATGGTCGATCTTTGTATCATGTGATATAATTTTTTAATTGTGAGTTGAGGGTTTAGTCGAACTTGTTGTCAAGGTTAATGAATTGTATAAATAGGTGATATAGTCATGTAAATTAGGTGTCGTGGTTATGTCTGCATTATCAAAGAGTGGTGTATGTGAGCTCTAGTGATTCACCTTTTGATATTGTGATTGAGAAGAGATTGGTGTTATAGAGAAGATAATTGTGCTTAACCATAACTGTCATCAGGCATTTGCAGATGCTATTATTGTAGTTCATTTCTTCCAGATTGTAGTCCAAATCTTGTTGTAAGTTAGTGAGACTTCCCTGAGGGTTGTAGCCTTCTGGGTCATTATCTTTTGAGTAGTGAGCTCTAGGCAGTGTGCCTAAATGCATGTGCACTCCCCATTGTAATATTTTCACATACTACTGCAGAGTATCATCTTATTCTAGGTAGGTTCCCATCATGGTTTTTCCCATAACCTTGTTTTCCACGTCCAGATCCTAGTTTTGTGTGTTGTGTTATCAATTTTCATATCTTTGTTATTAATGCAGTTTATCAAATATGTTCCTGTGATTAATTTTATAGGATTTGGTGAAAATTGATTCACCCCCCTTTGAGTTTTCTCTCATTGATGTTGCCAACAAGAAGATCTATCCTTTATGCTTGGAACCCTCCTGGATGATTGTTGTTTCATGGTCTGGATCGTGTTCAATTGGTTGAATGAAATAGAATACTAAGAAGGGGGAGGTGAATTAGTATTCCTGCAGATTCTAATTCTTTTCACAACTTCTTAACCTTTTACTGATATGTCACATTTATTGATTAAGCACATCAACATGAAATAACAAATACATAATAAACAAGAAAACACATCAACAAATGGAACACCCGACTTTATATGTGGAAAACCCAAATGGGAAAAACAACGGAGAGTGTTAACTCTCAAGATAATATAATTGGTTATATGCTATTTATAAAATGGGTGGCTCACTACCAGATTTCAAAAGTGGCTCACTGTCAGAATGCTCACTACAATAGATATAAATAAATTGAGGTAAGTTTGATCTCCAAATGCATGGAATCAGTTCCAAGTTAAGCTCAAATCACAACTCACAAAACCTACAACAAATCCAGTAAAAGATCTTTGTACTAATATCCACAAACCCCTGTAGTAAATCCAATAAAGTATTTTTGTGATGTTGTCCGCACTCTAACTCTGCTTCACTATCCACACCTTGCACTCCACACACAACACCTTTATCTTCCACTTCTTATTTTCTCCTTATCAATCTCAAACTCCTTGAATTCACACACACACACACACATACAAATATATATATATATATATATAGAGAGAGATATATATATATACCTATATATATATATATATGTATATACATATATATAGA
The DNA here is from genome assembly GCF_030272615.1 of Cryptomeria japonica. Taxonomy (NCBI): domain Eukaryota; kingdom Viridiplantae; phylum Streptophyta; class Pinopsida; order Cupressales; family Cupressaceae; genus Cryptomeria; species Cryptomeria japonica. The sequence continues at coordinate 128,237,930 of NC_081405.1, read as the reverse complement.
GATATATATATATATACCTATATATATATCTATATATATATACCTATATATATCTATATATATATGTATATCTATATCTATATATATATATGTATATATATATATATATATATATAGATATATATATACATATGTATATAGATATATATATACATATATATATATGTATATATATAGATAGATATATATATATATATATATGTATATATATATATCTATATATATATACATATATATATATATATTCATACACACACACACATATATATATGTATATATACATATATGTATGTACATGTATATATGTATATATGTATACATATATACAACTATGTATATATATATATAAATATATATATCTATATATATATATATGTGTGTGTGTGTGTGTGTACATACATATATGTATATATATGTATATATGTATATATATATATATATATGTATATGTACATACATATATATACACATATATACATATATATACACACATATATACACATATATACATGACTCATAGTGAAGGGAGCTTTGCTACTTGTAGTCATGGTTCTCCCCTTCTCGATCTTCCCTTTTACTTTGTCCATCGAAGTCGTAAGATCCTAAATCCATTGGGGGCTTGGCGCATCTTACCTCCTTGATGTGGTAAAAGTCTCTCAATCTTGTTTCCTTGTACTTTACCAGTAGTATTGGCATGCGCTTATACTCCCGCTAAGGTGGGGGCTAAATGTAGTGTCATAAAATTGTGACCCTAGAAATTTTTGACTGCATTAGGGTCCTCACACATGTGAGTTCGAATCCTCTAGCCTGATCGAAGACCAAAGATTGCTCTGCCCTCAGGAACAACTTCTTCCTTGGCCTCTGCATCACCCCATTTGTACTTTTCCCTAGAGAAAGAGGTAGGACAGGGGTGTGGCGCCAATGTCTGCCCTTGGATAGGGGCGTGACACCCCTATCCCTACCCTATTTTGGGGTAGGACCCTTCCTAGGATTGCATTGTTGGTTGTGCATTAGGTGGAAAACTCCCCCGATGTCATCCTGTGACAAAAATCAAATCCACTAAGATATATTTAAGGGGCATTTATCCTCTCATTTGCATAACTTGAAGGTGCGATGAGTGGAATTTTACATGAGATCAAGCATTCGAGTGCATTCAAGCATTCCTTTCTAGCATTGAGCATTCTCAAATCTCCCTTCAAGGCTAGGTGTTGCATTCAAGTAAAGGATTCAACGATTGAAGAGGAGATTGATTACAACATTCAATTACACACAAGGACTTCTATCAACATTGCTATCACAACCTCCCTTGAGGTGATTTACAATTCAATCTTTCATTTACAACTACTTGCGAGTACTTTCTCTCATTACTTGGTTAATTCCAAAATTGGGGTTTAACCTAAAGGAAAACCCCCAATCCCAACCCATTTTCCTCTCTTTTCTATCTGTAGGTCGTAGGTGTGCAACTGTACTTTTGGATTCGGGTTCCATTTGTAGAGGCAAAAAAACTCTTTTTGTTTCGCAGATTTTTTAGAGGACCGTGTACATTATCGCCACAGTCCGGGAAACTTTTCCTCAAATTTGTAGGGCAACTTTCTCTCGACATATTGCTGCCAGATCTAGGTGCACATCTTCACCCATATTCTGATCTCAAGTTATAATCAGTTCTTTGTCACTTTTGCATTACACAATTTAATCAATTTCTTTCTATCTCAAACAAGGAAGGGAGGATCAACTTCTCATTCCCATTTCATTCAGAATTCAATCTTCATCTTTGAAGGTTGAATCTAGTGAAATATCCTCTCCTCTTCCAAATGTAATATGGTGAAAATTGTTTGAAGGGTAATCAATAGTAAGACTCTCATCTTTGTTTGAGGGAAAGGGTAGTTTTTCTCCTGATCTATCATTCACCATTTGTCCACCATTACATTTTGGTGAACCCGACATCTTGAATTCTTTCCTTTGAACAAAATTGCATATTTTTCATATACAAGTTTTAAATTTCCATAAACTTAGTGGTTAAATCATTATAAACCCTAGTTTTTAAATTTAAAATTGAACTTGTGATTTGTAAAAATTGCTTGTGGTTATCTTAATCTGAAAATTGTTTTGTTTTTTAAATTTAATTTCCTCTTTGTCTTGTTCAATTTGCAAATTAAATTTACAAAATTAAGCGGTTACTTGTTAAAACCATAATTTTCAAAAATCATCTTGAACCTGGCCAAAAATTGGATTTCAATTTAATTTTCAGATTTTTGGTTGTTCTCAGATTTGTCTTCAATCCTACAATTCAAATTTTCAACTTCCCCCCTTATTCCCAAAACTCAAATTTTAAAATTAAGTGGTTAGGTCATAAAACCCTAATTTTCAAAATTAATTGGATTTTATGCAAATTTCAAATCAATTCATTTCAATTCAAGTTTCTAAAATTTCTCCAAGGCGTCCCTATCCATTAGGTTTGACCCTTTTCAAAATTGCAATTCAATTCCTTTTTTTCTTCAAAACCCTAATAGGATCCTATCTTTACATTTGTGTCTTCATTTCGCCCATCTAGAGATCGTAAAATTTGCCAATTTTTTGGGATTAACTTTAAAATCATCGTAATATCCATCCCTGAAAAATTTCAAAAAAAGTTGGTCGGACCATGTGCGTTCTCACCACGGTCCTTAACTTTTTTCCCAAAATTTTGGGAGACTATTATGACTGTATTTACTAGCCTAAATCTAGAAGATTGGATGATTTTATCAATTTTTGATCCCTCTAGAATCAGAAATACCTTCAAAATTCAACATTTCAGCTTTCAAGAATTTTTTTAAAATTAAGAGGTTAATTATAGTCTGCCCTGATTTTAAAAATTCTGATTTTAAAATTAAGTGGTCTTCCCTTGGAAATTCCAATTTATTTTTAGTTTTGGAAATTGTGTCATTCCCTTCCTCCAACAAAGTTCAAATTGTGTAATCATTATTTTCTTGAATTTTGTATTACTCAATTGTGTAAGCTTTGTTCCACAATTCAAAATCCAAATTTTCCCTCTAGTGCATGAGTTTTACCACTATTAGTCCTACCTATTCTATCCCTATTAAACGAAGCATTAAAATTAAGGCTTCCCAAGGTTTAATTACCAAGGAGATGGAGTCTAATTCGGGTGACTTATTTAATGAGGATCATGCTTCCCATCCTAATCATGTGCCTATTCACCCCATTGATGGATCCCATGATGAAGAATAAGCTTTAACTAGGGTTTCTTTAGATCAACTTTCTATATTAGACAATCAATTTGATAGCTTTCAACATTGGATGTCCCAAGAGTACCCTAGTAGTGAAGCTCTTCCATTAATTGAAGGCTTTAAGTGCATGATTCAAAGTGATAAGAATGGAATTGATATATTGTGTGGCATTGCACATATTGTTGATTCTAATGTCATGCCTATCAAGAGTTCTGCCGAAACCCTAGGTTATTCACAACCTTCAACACAAGTCAATCCTTCAATTCCTTTGACTACTCCTATGAATAGTAATCCTACTTTCACATCCAACATCATGGCTACTTCAACTCAAAATGTCATCCCTACAATAATTGGTCATGGAAGAAATCCCTCTTCTTCATTTAATCCTCCATCGTTACCTATGTATTCCATGAATATTCATATTATTTCTCAACCAATCAGTGTGACACAAGGGGGAAATTCCTTCAACAACTTTATTCCTCCTTAAGTGTCCCTTTTCCTACCCAGTCATCACCTATGCCTACTTACCATAATGTCCCACCACCTTATTCTAAGTCCATGCCTTCTTTCAATAACATCACACCACCTTCCCAATCACCTATGTTTAACATCAATTCCTATATTGAAGTGACAATTAACAATCTTGATCAAACCGTGTCTTCTAGGCAACAACAAATAGCTTCTATGAGTCAATCAAAGTTTCGTGTGCCCACCTTTGATGTTGCGAGCCCAATTTATCTTGATATTGTTAAAGTCATGCCACCTAAACATGTTGAGATCCCTCAATTGGAACTCTATAATGCAAAAGGTGATCCTCTTACACATGTCAAAACATTTCAAACCTTGTGTACTGATTTTGCTTATGATCAACGATTGCTTGTAAAACTATTTACAACACTAAGATATAAGGCTTTACAATGGTATTGCTCTTTGCCTTCTTATTATATCACTTCCTTTAAACAATTGGCAAATGCTTTCATTCAACAACTTCAAAACAACATTGCCCCTAAAATCACATTGACTAATTTAATGCATTGTAAACAAGGTGTTAAAGAAAAAGTGATTGATTTCATTGCTAGATATAAGCATTTGTGTGCTCAAATTTGTTTTCATGTACCTGATAATGATATTCAAAGAATTTTCATTTCCATTTTACAAAAATATATCAGGGAAAAGCTTCTTTTGTCTGAGTTTACTTCCTTTCCACAGTTGTGCGCAACACTCCACAATTATCAACTGGCTATGAGTAAAATGGAGAAATCCACTCCTATGGCTCTGAGTGATAAGGGGGAGAGTGTTCAACAACCATTTTCCAAGTTCAAACCAACAAAAATCTTCATCAAGTTCAATGATCCAATCAACAACAACCATGTGAATGCTATAATAGGTGTGCCTTCTATTTCAACAAAATTCCAAAGAGAAAGACAATTTACTTCCTTGAATGAATCTTTACATAGTATTATGTCTTAGTTGTTACAAATAAATGTTATCAAACTTCATGCTATTAATTAAATTGATCCTTCTAAATTGGAATCCCCTTATTTTGATAATAATTCTTTTTGCCAATTTCATTGTCAACTTGGTTATGATATTGAGAAATATTTAGCATAGAAGAATAAGATTCAAGACTTAATTGATAATAATACCATATATGTGGCAGTTGTGAATGATAAAGGGAATAAATTAGTAGATCCTCCAAATCAAAATCTTAAGATTTTGACTGATTCCTTGCCATCTCATACCTCTAACATTATTGAGATTGTGCCTAATTCTCTCTTTAGAAGAATTCACCTCTATGGATCCAAACTTGGTTAATATGGTAGAAAAACAAGATACACCTAAGGATCCTTCTATTACATTTCACCCTAGCGAGACCATTAGAGCACCTAATGGCCCTTTATACATAGTTGTGAAGGTTAAGGATATCCCTTGCCATGGTGCCCTTATTGATCCCTCTTGCATGGTTAATGTCATAACTAAAGACTATCTTTTCACTTTACGATTACATAAACCAATATATGAGGCTTCTAATGTGGTTGTGAAGTTATTTGATGGCTTCTCTTGTCCTACCATTGACTCTATCACTCTTCCTATTGAAGCTCATACTAAATCCATGGATGTTGACTTTGTTATCATACCCTCTCTTGAGCAATTCCATGTGAATTTGGGCTATCCTTGGTTATCTTCCATGAAGGTTGTTTCTTCTCCAATCCAAAAGTGTCTTAAAATTACTTATAATGGAAAAATCATAACCATGAACCATAGCTTATTTCCTCCATCTGAGAGAAGCCCTAGTATTCCTATTGATCACTTTTGGCCTAAACAATTTCAATCTCTTCCATCAAGGAGCGATGCTCCTTTTCAATCTTATAAAAAATGGATGAACAATATGATTTGGTCCTTAAGTCAACCTAGATCTCCAACACTTGACATTCCTATTATTCTTCAAGATGGCATTCTTCCCCTCATGGATAGAACTAATCTCCCTCCTAAGGAAGATCATCAACCTATACCTATGGATGTGACTTTACCTTCTCTTAAGAAGAACAGCAATATTCCTCCTAAGGTTAGACCTATACCTTCTCCTCATGATGGACCTGGTCTCCTTCCTACACCTATTATTCCTCCTTTCTATGGCACAGTTCCAAGTCTCCTTCCTCTTATCGAGAGAAGAGGCATGCTTGTCCTATTGTTCAACCAAAAACACCTCAACCTAAACCTTCAACTATCAAGGAGAGAAGCATTCCTACTTGTTGAAATGTTCCTCCTCCTTCTCATCCTTCCACTAAGAGTTGACAAAATCGTTGTGCGACAAAAGACTAATGAAGATGTTGTGTTCGAGCTCATAAAGCTATCCCTTAAAATATTCAATCTCCTCAGATTCTGACAGTTGACATGATTCCCTTTTCTACTCAGAAATATGTTCAATCTACATCTCCAAATCATAAGTTGCATAAAACATGTGATGGTTTTACTCCTATTCATTTTCTCGCTCCTCTTTCTCGAAACTTTGATGAAGAAATGGGTGAAAATTCTATTCATAATAGAAATACAATTCCTAATGCTTCTAATAGTGAGTATGAATATATTGACATGGACAAGCATTTATCGGATGAGTTTTCCCAAACCCTAATCTTAGCTCCTAGAATCAAACAAAGTGACTTACAACATGAGAATAGTCCTTGTTTGGATCTTGTGATAGCTCTATTTGTTGTGCTTAATGTCTCTCCTCTGTCATGTTGCTCACCTTCTCGAAATAGTGATCAAGAAGATTGGGAGGTTGATGTTATGCTAGATTAGTAATATTAGCACTGCAGATCTTCCTCCCTCTCCTTTCTTTCTCTTTCGTGACCATCCTTCTATGTGTATCCATTTTCTTCTATTGTTCCCTTAATGTCTACTTGGGGACGATGCAAGGCATTGAGATCTTTTCTTGGTCTCTTTCATGTTGACTCAAAAGACATCCTCTCTTCCATTTCTTCTAGGGTAGTGTCCTTCTTTGGGGAATGAAGATTATTATATGCATACATGAGTTATTATACAACATACTAGCCCCGAGTAAAGCGACACTGCCTCATGTTTTGTGTTCATTATCCTTGGGTTTATTCCTTGATTTGGGGCTAAATCCTTATGATAACATGCTCCCTTTCTTCTCTCTCTATTGGGTGTATCCTACCTTAAAGAAATTACTCCCGATAAGGCACACACAATCGCTTTAACATGGGGGCATACACTCCACTCATACTTTCCTTCTTGTGATACTTAGAATTACTTAGTGAACTTTATTTTGCATTCTTTCTTTCATGAATCATAGTAAACGGAACTTTGCTACTTGTAGCCATGGTTCTCCTCTTCTCGATCTTCCCTTTTACTTTTTCAATTGAAGTTGTAAGATCCTAAGTCCACTGGGGGCTGAGCGCATCTAGCCTCCTTGACATGGTAAAAGTCATTCAATCTTGTTTCCTTGTACTTTGCCGACAGTATTAGCATACACTTATACTCCCACTAAAGTGAGGGCTAAATGTAGTGTCATAAAATTGTGACCCTAGCAATTTTGATTGCATTAAATTCCTCATGCACATGAGTTCAAATCCTCTAGCCCGATCGGAGACTGGAGATTACTTAGCCCTCAAAAACAACTTCTTCCTTGGCCTCTACATCACCCCGTCGGCCCTCTACCCTGAAGAAAGGGATTGGACAGGGATGTGGTGCCATTGTCCACTCTTGCAAAGGGGTGTGGCACCCTTTTGCTCCTAGAATAGGGGCATGGCACCCCTATCCATGCCCTATTTTGGGGCAGATTTCCTTCCTAGGGTTGCATTGTTGGTAGTGCATCGGGCGGGAAACTCCCCCAATGGCAGCCTGTGACAAAAATCAAATTGACTAACATGTATTTAAGTGTAATTTTTCCTCTCATTTGCATAAGTTTAAGATGGGATGAGTGGAATTTTACATAAGACCAGGCATTCGACATAATTCAAGCATTCTTTTCCAAAATTGAGCATTCTCAAGTCTCCCTTCAAGGATAGGTGTTGCATTCAAGTCAAGGATTCAACCATTGAAGAGGAGATTTATTACAACATTCAATTCCACACAATCACTTCTATCAACATTGCTATCACAACCTCCCTTGAGGTGATTTACAATTTAGTCTTTTGTTTACAGCTACTTGCAAGTACTTTCTTTCATTACTTGGTTAATTCCAAAACTGGGGTTTGACCTAAAGGCAAACCCCCAATCCCAACCTAGTTTCCTCTCTTTTTTTGTGTTTAGGTTGCAGGTGTGCAGCTGTACTTTTGGATTCGGGTTCCATTTGTAGAGGCGGAAAAACCCTTTTCGTTTCACGGATTTTTCAAAGGACCATGTACATTCCCGCCACGGTCTAGGCAAATTTTCCTCAAATTTGTAGGGCAATTTCATCTCGACATATTGCTGCCAGATCCAAGTGCACAACTTCATCCCATATTTTGATCTCAAGTTATAATCAGTTCTTTATCACTTTTGCATTACACAATTCAATCAATTCCTTTCTATCTCAAACAAGAGGGGATCAACTTGTCATTACCATTTCATTCAGAATTCAATCTTCACCTTTGAAGGTTGAATCTAGTGAATTCTCCTCTCTTCTTCAAACTGAAACATGGTGAAAAGTGTTTGAAGGTTAATAAATAGAAAGACTCTCATCTCTCTTTGAGGGAAAGGGTAGTTTTCCTCTTGATCTATCATTTACCACTTTTTCTAACATATATATATATATATATATCCCATTTTCCTCTCTTTTTTTTGTGTATGTTGCAGGTGTGTAGTTGTACTTTCGGATTCAGGTTCCATTTGCAGAGGCAGAAAAACCCTTTTTGTTTCGCGGATTTTTCGAAGGACCGTGTACATTCCTACCATGGTCCAGGAACCTTTTCCTCAAATTTGTAGGGCGATTCCATTTCAATATATTGCTGCCAGATCCAAGTGCATAACTTCATCCCATATTCTGATCTCAAGTTATAATCAATTATTTGTTACTTTTGCATTACACAATTCAATCAATTCCTTTCTACCTCAAACAAGCAAGAGGGGATCAACTTGTCATTCCCATTTCATTCAGAATTCAATCTTCATCTTTGAAGGTTGAATCTAGTGAATTCTCCTCTCCTCTTCAAAATGTAACATAGTGAAAAGTGTTTCAAGGTTAATCAATAGTAAGACTCTCATCTCTCTTTGAGGGAAAGGGTAGTTTTCCTCTTGATCTATCATTCACCATTTTTTCCACCATATATATATATATATGTATATGTATGTATATATATATATATATATTTATATATGTAAATACATATACATATATATGTATGTATATGTACGTATATAAATACATATATACATATATGTATGTGTGTATATGTATATATGTATTTATATATGTACATATACATACATATATATGTATATGTATTTACATATATACATAGTTTGGAGTTTGGAGTTATCGTGCTTATAGTTTTGTGCTTATGGGTTCATATCTATGGGTTCAATTGACCCCTGTTCTATTTCAATAATTAAGAAATGTGCATAAGGGAGTGAATTATGTTAAGAAAGCATGTAGAGATCTTGCGAAGGCTGACTTAGTTATTATATTTCTAGTTAGAGCTTTATTGGATAACATGTTTCAAGAAACATGTTACTTGTGCTTGGCTGACATATTGTCTCTATATGTAAGCTTTCCAGTATATGTGTGTGTGTGTGTGTGTGCACACACACACACACACACACACACACACACACACACATATATATGTGCATGTGTGTGTCTGTATACATATACATATACATATGCATATATGTATATGTATGTATATGTATATGTAAATGTATATGTATATGTATATGTATATATATATATATACACATATATACTGGAAATATTACACACACAGATAATATGTTAGCCAAGCACAAGTAATATGTTGCTTGGAACATGTTATCCAATAAAGCTCTAACCAAAAATATAATAACTAAGTCGGCCTTCACAACATCTCTACATGCTTTCTTAAAACAATTCATTCACTGATGCTCATTTCTTAATGTTAGTTGTGTTTACAGTCGCCATATTAATTCAAGGGTTCCCTTTTAAAAACCCTGCCTATCTTATTTGAGGCCTCCCTTTCATCATCTAAGTGTCTATCATCCTTTGAAGAAGTTGGTCAAGGTCGCAAGCTTCCATGGTCATTCCTCCCCTTCCTTTTGAATCGCTTCGAATCATTTCGAACCTCGGTTCGAAGTAGTTCAAAGTGGTTCGACCAAATTTTTCACACTAACACTCTTTCTTTGGCAGGAAGTATCTTTTATTGCGGCGGTCTTCTTTGAAATACTTTGAACCATTTTGAAGCTTGGTTCAAGCTTATTCAAAGTGGTTCTTGATAAGTGTTGACGGCGGGAGTTTATTTTTGGAGTACGATGCGCCGCCTTTCTCTCAAGCAATCAATGGTCCCATCAGCATGTCAAATCAAAAGATTTTATTTCTTTTTCGAGGGAAAGGGCATCATTGTTATGAGTGTGAGTAGACCTTTATTTTAGAAATGACTGGATACTGCATGAAATCAATTATTATTAACTCATGCGAAAGGGTAAATCATTAATCGAGGCATTTATGCATCGACGCCTCGAGCATGTCAATCCTGATGTGAGGTGATGAACTATCATTATCCGATCTTCCCATGTATAAGGTTTCCCTGTGATAAATTTTCATTCAATTGCTTGGTAAGTTATCCAAAAAAAAAAGGAAAAGGAAAAAGGAAACGAGGTCCGTTTTCGGAGAGAAGGAGCAGTTAGGGAAGCTAGAGAAGATTATTTGCTTTTCAATGGAAAGCAGGTGAGAGTTTAGTAACCTTTGTTCTGTTCTGCAAACTGTTATTTTCAAAGGTTTGTCTAAAAGAGGTCTTGCTTGTTTAAGTTGAGAATGAAGTCGGTTATGCATTTTCTCGGTAATGTTTCTAGCCTTGAATGTAAAAGACCAATGATTTGTGATATCAATTTAGAAGGGGTAAATGTGGAGAGTCTGCAAGCAAACTTTCTTGCGAATACGGAAGAAGTTAAGGGATGTATGGAAATATTAACGAGCAGGTTAATTGAAGCTGCTGCGTTTCCCCCTGCCTTCGTAAACCCTGAACTCCTACAACTTTGCATTGACCATTATGATGTAAGAAGCAAGAGCATAGTAAACAAAGATGGTAATACCATACTTACTGTCTCCAGGGAAACCATTTCATCTGTTTTGAAATTAATAGCAAGTACCTTTGCCGCTTTCTCACCCATTCAAGCTAAAGCTGAGTATCGGGAAAACACTGGTGTGTACCGAAACACCCTTGCCAGGAAATGGACCAAGGTTAACTATGGAGGTGGGTCTAGACTCCCCAAGGTCATTACTAGAAGCCACATGAAACCCCACATACATGACCTGGTGGTATTATTACACAGGGTGAAAGGTTCAGCTGATGTATGTTTGTTCGAAGAATGGATGTATAGGTACATTGAAATTATCTTAAAGGGTGAACAATGGATGGATTGGGCGGAGATTATTGACACTTCTCTGAGAAGTCAGCTCAAACGCACCAAAGAGTCTGGAGAAGATTTTCGTATGGCCTCATATTTGACTTACTGTATTGCCTGCACGTGTGATCTCACCACTCTTCCGCATGAGGTTTGGAATGAGGAAATGACCATCTTCCAATATTGTCCATTGTTGCAAAAAGACAGAGTTCTGGAGGATTTCTGCAAGGTGCATGATGTATTATTTGAAAACATTTATTCGGCTCTAGAAGGTGTTCAGATGCCACGACTCTCTCCTAAAACGCTGAGGCTGGTTCAACATTATGGGAGTTCTTTTATTCAGTTTCCTAGGTTCACATATTTGAGAGTCGGAGGGTTTGAAGAAGAACCTATGAAGTTACCTCGATATGCCCTTGATTGTTTCATTTTAGCCGAATTGTGCAGGCAACTTTCTGCTATTATTAAGGAAAATCTCCCTCAGAAGAAATGGGAAACGGTTTTCACTATTAAGCTGCGCTCTTTGGTCTGTAATAACATGAATAATGCTTCCATCATTGGAAGCAATTTACTGGGATTCAATCTAGGTTTCTACTGTAGCAGGAGAAACTTCGATAGTAAGGGATATGCAGCCCTAACCCTCGGCCTTGAAATCGACTCATCAGTTGCTCCGCAGCTAGAAGATCTATGGGAAGACTGTGAAAATGAAGAAGAAGTCTTGAAAAAGGATCATTCTAGACTCACCTTGCAGCAAATTAGCTCTTTCAAATTGAAGTTCGAAACACAAGGAATCGCCGATGATGGTTCATTCTTAGTTGAACCCGGATGGGAAGGATCAAACGAAGCAAAATCCTTGACAGTTGATTGGAGCAAGGAGGAAGATGATGATATTAATTTGAGAGCCAGATCCATATTAACTTATACAGATGATTGGCTGCAAAGGAAAAGAAATGGAAACATCATTGAGTCTTCTCCTAAGGTGATCTCTCTCTCAGAACCGCTTCAATCTGACATTCCACTTTCTCATGTTGCAGGTGATGCACTGGCTTCAGATAAGAAAATAAAGTCTCCTTGCCGATCACAAGTCGCGGCTCCTAGGACGAGATACCATTCTAGGAACAAAGCTTTGAAGCAGCCTAGTTTCCAGAAGCAGAAAATGACATCACCAGAGCGGGATTCAAGTGACAAGTTCGCTCTCCCAGATGGAGCAGACGATGAAGTCCAATTCATTGAAACACCAAAGATAGATCAACCCAATTTCTTGACTCCGACTAAAGATACTCAGATGACATCAACTACTCCCACTGTTCCTTTATGGTTGTCAAATTCAATCAATAAGAAGCGGAGTTTGCAACCAGTGGCCACACCAGTAAAAGATATTGTCACTAGGTATGCGACTAGAGGGTCTAAAACAAAGAAAATGAAAACGGATGCTTGTCTCACTAAAGATCCAGTGACGGGGAAAATCATAGCGGAGGTGGCTACTTATAAACAGAAAAGGGAGTCAGGGGAAATTGATGAGGAAGGATTCAAAGTCACTTCTATTGAACTGGGTGTTCTTAATAGGAATACTGGTGATAATTTCTTTTAATTTTCTGCTGACCACATGCTCACGCAATCAGAAAAAGATTCCAGAGAGAAGAAAGAATTGAAAGCAATGGTGGTGACGATGGCCGCATACATCAATTCGCTGATTAATTTAGGGCCTAACCTAATAATCCAGCTGCCTCAGCCATTCGATCCAAATTCTGCCGAAAGCCAGCAATTGATGAAACAGATGCAGACGGGAAAATTGCTGTCTGACGCTGTGGTTAGCTGGGTAACTAGCATATTAGATCAACGGAATAAATTTATTTCCGAAGTTACTAGTATCTATTCCGAGGGTGAGGCATTGCTCGGGGAAATTCAAACTTTGATACTAGTATGGGAGACAGAATTGTCACGGTGCCAAACTATAGTTTCCTGAGTAACAGAGGTTGAAAAGTTTGGAGTTCTCAAATTCTTAAGTGAAAACCCCATGAAAGCCATGGACCCGTGCATATTATTTGTCCTGAAAAGTAATATGAGTTGGAAGGAGTCCATCTATAAAGAGGCCATCAAAGAGGTCCAAGGCGTCGAGAATCAAATCACAGACATGCATAAGGAACTGGTTAAAGACATGAAGATTGTTAACCCCACAGGCATCTTACAATTGGATGAAGGCAGCATGGACATTGAAGTGTTAACCAAAAGTTTCACCGAAGCAGGTGAATGGATTAGGGACAAAGAAACGCCAAAGGTCGATGATTTCACTTCGTTGGTAGGTATAGAATCCATGTTGCGCCTCAATGAGAAATTGATGCCACGTCAGAGCCTAAAGATGAAGGAGTATAGGTGGCAGAAGGACGCATGTAGAGCCCGGCTGATGAGTTTAAAGAACCCGCACTCACATGCCACGCAGGAATTCACGTCTACTTTCCGGAGCTGGAAGCTGGTACGTCAAACCATCGGAGATGAGAAGGAAGCCGGCGAATATAGTGGAAACTGAATCGTCACCCGCTGGCGTTCTATCTTTTTGATAACTGCTTTTTAGTTTCATAACGGTTTCTTGTATTAACCCGATAGGGCTGGGTTTTCAGGGAGGCCCTTCGGGATTTTAAAGAAAAAACTATAAATGCTGGGGCATTGAACTGTTTATAGACATTAGCAATAGGGAAGAAAGAGTAGCAGATTACTTATAGTCTTAAGATAGATTTTTCTGAAGAACAGTGATCAAGGATAGTATATGCATGTTTTACCTTTCAAAGACTTTGTGCATTGAAGTTGGACATACATATATGAAAAATTTTGAGTTATGCTTTGAAACTTTGTGTTCTGGGTGTTGAATTATTATCACTTTGTGGAGGTAATTCGGCGATTCGAAAGTTCCTTATTGCTGTTGGTTAGTCGTAAGCTCATCTATTTTCTGTTTTGAAATATGTTGAGAATCTAGCAGAAAAAATTTATTCTTTGAAATAGATTTTGTTGATTATATGTGTGTGAATCTTTTCATTTTCGAGCTGTATTTTGTAATTACCTCACTACCTAGGAGTAGTTGAGAAAACCTTATGCACTTTCAGGAAAAAGTGTAATTGTAAAAACTGAATTCATTGCAAATCAGATGAGGGAGCTGTACCTATAGAAAATTCAGAGAGGAAGTTAAAGTAAAATTAATACTTTCTCAACTGTAGTGAATGATTCTGTTCTCTTCATAATATTGGGCATAGAGTAAATTAAGAGAAGTTGAGTGAGAGGACAATCTGTTCACTAACAGATTTTTGGCGACTCTGCTGGGGAGAACGAGTCCTTTTGAAGGAACCTTAATCTTTAAATGTAATGTATAACCATAGTTCTTCAACATAATGAGGTCTTCCCTGTATTACAACCTAATCTTCGATTTGAAGATACTCAAGAAGACATAATTTCAGACCTGGCGGCAACTGCTTGGCGAGAACGTAGAAGTGGTCAACACTATCAGCAAATATTAGTGGTTCTGGAAATAGAAGAAGAAAGAGCCGAGTTCTTGAGAGGAGTGTCGGAAGTTCAGGAGGCTGCTGTTGTGAATAGACTAGCCCAGGCACCTGCAAGACCTTGAACACATCAGTAGTTTAGAGCTAGCTACTCGTAGATACACAAGAGGGGAAAGAAAAAAGGGAATTCTTGATGAGAACTTTGAGTCATTGAAAAACCTAAAACTCTTGCCAGATTTTAACGACCCTAAAAAGAAGCAGATCAAATCCCAAAGCAGGCCTAGCTCACCACCAAAGCCTTCTCCCTTCTCACCTTTGGTTCAATCCTTGCTTCCATTGAGTGCCCTTGTTCCAGCCTATATATCAATCCCACCCTTGCAGGTTGTATCACCCAACATGGTTGTTAATCAACCTTGGGGGCAAAACATAGGTCCACTGAATTTAGGTGTGAACCCTGCAGCACTCCCTAAAGGAGCTACTGAAGTTTTACCCAAGTTTAGTGGAGATGGCAAAGTCTCAACAGATGACCACTTAAGCGCTTTTCATTTTGCCTGTGCTGTTATAAGCGTCCCTACACAGGAGGTCACTGTAAGATTGTTTGTGCGAATCTTGATTGATGCTGCTGCTGATTGCTTCAATCATTTGCCCCATCTTTCTATTACTAGTTGGGATGATATGAAAAATGCCTTTGAAAATAGGTTTAAAACCCCTGAAAATGAATGTTCTCTATTTTCCCAACTCAGTCAAATGAAGAAAGATATGCATGAACCCATGAGAGAGTTTGTGGCCAAATTCAATAGATTGGTTCAAAGAATTCCCACGCGTCAAGACCTAGTGAAGAAAATCAAAAATTATTTTTTATCAATGCCGTTCCAGCAGATATAAGTTTTCATCTTATTAAAGATGCTTGTGCTGATTTAGGCGCTGCTCAGAGATTGGCTATTCAACTGGAGGATGCGTTCATTAATGCCGGTAAGTGGAAAAGAGAAGTACATACTCCCGGGACCGTTTCATCTTCTACATCCACAGACCCAGTCTTACAAAAACTGATGAATGACATAGCAATGATGAAGAGGCAGCAGAATAAAACGCATACTCAGTATCCTTCCCCTTATCAAGACATTCACAGACGGCAGCAGTCTCAAAATTTTGGGAGAGCTCCCCTATTAACTGCTCCTCAGCCGAGACTACAAATTGAAGAAGCCCCTAAAGAAACAATGTGTTCCTTCCACATGACTTCGGACCATGATGAACGAGAATGTCCTGACTGGCTAAATTGTATTCAGCTAGCGAAGAATGCTCTTATGGCAGAAGCGATAATTGAAAAAAAAGATGTAGAAAAAGGTGAGTCTGGTAGTTACTTCCTTGAATATGAATCTGATTCAGAGAGAGGAGGTGATGTTTTTACAACACTTCAAGAACCTGCCTGCACAGTCATGACTAGAGGCCAACGGAATCAGAAATTCTATCCTGGAAACACCCCAAATGTATCAAATTCTAAAGGTAAGGAGCATGTTCAGGCTGATACTATGGAACCTAAGATTTTGTTCAGGGCTGAAACAAAAGCTAGTGCCTCAGCTTTTGACATTGTAGAATTTTGTAAAACTTCTTCTATATCCATTTCACCAGCGGAATATCTAAAGCTTAATCCTAAGGAGTTGGACAAGTTGGTTCAATACGTGAAGGGAAGTTCAGTCACTAGTGCACATGTTACAGATAATGTTTCCGAGGATGTAAAAGTTGCTGATGAACCCACCTTTGTATCCGAGAGATGCTCAAAGGGCATTGAGGCTACTGCTAATTCTGTTCAAAAGGAAACAGAGGAGAAAAAGCCCAACCCATTTTATATATCTTTGTTATTAAATGGTCAAAGGCTTAGTAATTGTATTATTGATTCCGGAGCATCAGATAATATTATGCCTCAGCCAGTTGCAAAAGCCCTTGGTTTGGAGCTCACAAAAACTTTTGGGTGTTGCTATGCTATGGATGGGAAGCAGGTACCCCTAGTTGGCCAAGTGAAAGATGTACAAGCTATTCTTTACGCTTGCCCTGAAAAGAGAGTGAAGCTTACTAATCTGGTAGCTGATATTCCAGCTAGCTATGGGATGCTACTTAGCAGAACTTTCTGCAAGGATATAGGTAGAGAAATTAAAATGGACTGGTACGAAGCATATATTCCTATGGGAAAGAAGGAAATAAAGTTAGAACCTAAGCCGAAAAACAAATATACTATGGTACCTTCTGACAATCCCAAAGCACAGATATTATATGAGGAATATCAATTCGGGAATTACATCATCTTACCTGAGAAGTCATGTGAAGAAAACATGGTAAGTGCTGAAGAAACCTTGTGGACTTTAGAATTTGACGGAAGTTGCTCGAACTCAGGCTCAGGTGTTGGTGTAGTACTCATTTCACCTTCCGGGGAAATTTTCCCTTTCTCTTTTAAGCTGGACTTCCATAATACAAACAATACAGCAGAATACGAGGCGTTACTTCTCGGTTTACAAGAAGCAAAGGAAAAAGGGATAAGGAAGCTAAAAGCAAAGGGGGATGCTGAACTCATTGTTAAGCAGGTGAGAAAACAATTCTCTGTAAAAAATGATCGATTGAGGCATTATAGAAATCTGGTTTGGGATGAAATTGAGTCATTTGAAGCTTTTTCTATTGAATTCGTCCCTCGTGCTCAAAATACCAAAGCTGATTCTTTAGCTGTCTCTGCATCTTTATTATTGCCCCATCTCGAATTCAAAAACAATATTTACAAGATTGAGGTGTTATACAGACCAAGAGTCCCAGATAATATTAACCATTGGCAGGTCTTTAATGATAATGAACAATTAAAATAATTCATGGCATGTGCAGGAAGTTTCGCTGAAATCCTTTTCGAAGGGTCTGAACATTGGGGCAAGCCAATCGGTGAAGAATCAACAGAAACAGGGGAAGTGATCCAACTTCAAGGAAACAGAATTCCTAAAGGCCTGGTTTCTTTGGAGCATCTTTTTGGTAGAAAGGATGACAGTACTCTAAAGAAAGATATTGATTCGAATAAAAAAAAAGAGGAACATGACAAGATCAACATTGGAAGTGAAGAGGACCCTAAGCTGATTTCTATAGGCAAAACCTGTTCTGCAAGGGAAAAGAGGAACTTATCTGAGCTTTTAATCCAATATCAAGACGTTTTTGCATGGGGTTATGGTGACTTAAAAAATTTCAGAAATGGTGAATTCGTGCATCACATACCATTGAAACCGGGGGCCACCACCTTCAGACAAAAGCTTAGAAATTACAACCCCAAAGTTTCAGAAGCCATTTTTAGAGAGGTAGAAAAGATGTTGAAGGCTCGTATAATTTACCCAATACATCATTCAACATGGGTGGCAAATATCACTCCGGTAAGGAAAAAGAATGGCGAAATAAGGATTTGTGTAGACTTTAGGAATCTGAATCAAGCAAGCCTTAAAGATAACTATGTGCTTCCTACTATGGATCATGTCTTGCAGTCAGTAGCTGGATCCGAAGTAATGTCGATGCTGGATGGTTACTCAGGATATAATCAGATTAGTGTCGCCCCAGAAGATCAACACAAAACAACCTTCATCACTCCCTGGGGTACTTTTGCTTACAACCGGATGCCTTTTGGTCTAATTAATGCCGGAGCTACTTTTCAGCGAGCGATGAATTCCTCTTTCAAAGACCTGTGAGATAAGATAATTGTTATATATCTTGATGATTTAACTGTCTATTCTAAAAGAAGGAAACATCATTTGAGGGACTTAGAGAAGGTGTTGGAGAGATGTAGACAGCATGGTATATCTTTGAATCCGAAGAAGTCTATTTTCTTCGTTGAAGAAGGCAAATTGCTCGGGCATGTTGTTTCTAAAGAGGGTATAAAAATTGACCTAGAGAGGGTGAAAGCAATACAGAAGCTGGTTCTGCCTACAAATAGAAGTGATTTGAAATCTTTCTTTGGTCAGATCAATTTCCTGAGAAGTTTTGTACTCGAATTTTCTGAAAAAGTGAGATACATGCTGGACATGATGAGCGAGAAATGTAATTTCAGATGGCAAGAAGAGGGTAAGAAAGCTTTTGAAGATATTAAAACAGCTATCACAAGTATTCCAATGCTGGTAAGCCCTAATTTTGAGAAAGACTTCATTATTTATTGTTACGCTTCTGAGCACTCTCTATCTAGTATTTTAACCCAACCCAATGATGAAGGAAAAGAAGCTCCAATCGCCTTCATGAGTGTTCCATTGAAGAAGCATGAATTAAATTATAGTCCAACAGAAAAACATGCCTTTGCTGTAGTAAGGGCATTGAAACAATTCAGGTATTACATATTGCACTCTCATTCTGTTGTATATGTGCCCGAGACCACAGTCAAAAGTACTCAGCAAGAAGTAGGAATGAATAAACAAGCAACTTGGGTAGCTAAAGTGCAAGAATATGATTTAACAATCAAACCTACTTCTCTGGTAAGGGGGCGTGGTTTGTGCAAAATGATAGCTGAGAATAGAGATGTGTCTCCCAGTAAATCCGATGAAACCCATACGGTTTTACTGGTCAGCCTAACAGATCCTTGGTTCTCTAACATTGCATATTTTCTTTCATACGGTGAATGCCCATCAAATATGAATTATAAAGAAAGACGGAATCTCAGACTGAAAGCTGCCAAATATGTAATTTCAGATGGTGTTCTATATAAGAGGGGAATCGATGGAACATTTTTAAGGTGCGTGGATGCAGAGCAACAAGGAAAATTGTTAAAATCGTACCATTCTGAGGCTTGCGGAGGGCACTTTTCATCCACTATTACTGCCTTTAAAATTCTCAGGAATTGTTTTTACTGGCCAGGTATGTTCAAAGATGCTTATAAATTTGTGAAAAACTATGAGAAATGTCAACTTTTTACTGGACGTCCTCAACTAGCAGCATTACCTCTCAGACCTGTAGTAATTGATGAACCGTTTCAACAATGGGGCATTGACTTTATTGGACCTATAAACCCTCCATCAAGCGCTGGACATATCTACATTCTAACAGCGACAGATTATTTCACTAAATGGGTGGAGGTGATTCCAACGAAGAAATCTAACTCTCAAGTGGTATGCGAATTTCTGATGGAGCAAATTTTTGTTAGATTTGGTGTACCTCAGAAAGTGGTTTTAGATAATGCCACTTATTTATCATCGGAGGAAATATCACTTTTCTGTTACAAGCATGGTGTATCATTGGCACATTCATCAGATTATTTCCCACAGGGAAATGGGCAGGCAGAGTCCAGCAATAAGAATCTAGTGGCCATCATAAAAAAACTGGTATCTGACAATTCCCGAGATTGGCACAAAAGGCTCTATGAAGCATTGTGGGCAGACCGGATCACACCAAAAAGAGCTATTGGGATGGCTCCATTTGAATTAGTATATGGGATTGGAGCTCAGGTATCTTTACCCCTGGAGTTATCAGCTGCTAAATTGCAATCGGTCATTGAAGATCAATTCTTTAAAAATTCATTAGAGAAGAGAGTCATGTATCTGCACAAGTTGGAAAATGAGAGAAGCAAATTAGTTGATCACATCACAGAACACCAGATGAATGTGAAACGCATCTTTGACAGGAAAGCTCGACCAAGAAATTTCCTTAAGAATGATGAAGTACTCCTGTGGGATAAGAGGAAAGAACCAAAAGGAGCACACGGAAAATTTGAATCTCTTTGGAAAGGTCCGTTCTTTATTTCAGAAATTGTTGGTCCTAACACTTTCCATTTGAGGTACCCAGATGGAACAATTTTGCCTTTTACATATAATGGGCAGGATTTGAAGCTGGTCAAATTCTAAGTTTTGATGTCCCCTGCTGTGTATATAGTTTTTTGTTGTGTCTAGTTTTCTCATTCTTGTTGTTTTCTTTCCTGTCTGCTGTGTTGAGTTTTATCTCCTGTTTCTGAGTTCTCTGTGTATTCCACATACACAGTCCCCAGTCAGAGCCCCTGTTAGTTGTGTTTAGAGTCGCCATATTAATTCAAGGGTTCCCCTTTAAAAACCCCACCTATCTTATTTGAGGCCTCCCTTTCATCATCTAAGTGTCTATCGTCCTTTGAAGAAGTTGGTCAAGGTCGCAAGCTTCCACGATCATTCCTCCCCTTCCTTTTGAATCGCTTTGAATCATTTTGAACCTCGGTTGGAAGTAGTTCAAAGTGGTTCGACCAAATTTTTCACACTAACACTCTTTCTTTGGCAGGAAGTATCTTTTATTGCGGCGGTCTTCTTTGAAATACTTTGAACCATTTTGAAGCTCGGTTCAAGCTTATTCAAAGTGGTTCTTGATAAGTGTTGACGGTGGAAGTTTATTTTTGGAGTATGATACGCCGCCTTTCTCTCAAGCAATCAATGGTCCCATTAGCATGTCAAATCAAAAGATTTTATTTCTTTTTTGAGGGAAAGGGCATCATTGTTATGAGTGTGAGTAGACCTTTGTTTTAGAAATGACTGGATACTGCATGAAATCAATTATTATTAACTCATGCGAAAGGGTAAATCATTAATCGAGGCATTTATGCATCGACGCCTCGAGCATGTCAATTCTGATGTGAGGTGATGAACTATCATTATCCGATCTTCCCATGTATAAGGTTTCCCTGTGATAAATTTTCATTCAATTGCCTGGTAAGTTATCCAAAAAAAAAAGGAAAAGGAAAAAGGAAAAGAGGTCCGTTTTCAGAGAGAAGGAGCAGTTAGGGAAGCTAGAGAAGATTATTTGCTTTTCAACGGAAAGCAGGTGAGAGTTTAGTAACCTTTGTTCTATTCTACAAACTGTTATTTTCAAAGGTTTGTCTGAAAGAGGTCTTGCTTGTTTAAGTTGAGAATGAAGTCAGTTATGCATTTTCTCGGTAATGTTTCTAGCCTTGAATGTAAAAGACCAGTGATTTGTGATATCAATTTAGAAGGGGTAAATGTGGAGAGTCTGCAAGCAAACTTTCTTGCGAATACAGAAGAAGTTAAGGGATGTATGGAAATATTAACGAGCGGGTTAATTGAAGCTGCTGCGTTTCCCCCTGCCTTCGTAAACCCTGAACTCCTACAACTTTGCATTGACCATTATGATGTAAGAAGCAAGAGCATAGTAAACAAAGATGGTAATACCATACTTACTGTCTCCAGGGAAACCATTTCATCTGTTTTGAAATTAACAGCAAGTACCTTTGCCGCTTTCTCACCCATTCAAGCTGAAGCTGAGTATCGGGAAAACCCTGGTGTGTACCGAAACACCCTTGCCAGGAAATGGACCAAGGTTAACTATGGAGGTGGGTCTAGACTCCCCAAGGTCATTCCTAGAAGCCACATGAAACCCTACATACACGACCTGGTGGTATTATTACACAGGGTGAAAGGTTCAGCTGATGTATGTTTGTTCGAAGAATGGATGTATAGGTACATTGAAATTATCTTAAAGGGTGAAAAATGGATGGATTGGGCAGAGATTATTGCCACTTCTCTGAGAAGTTAGCTCAAACGCACCAAAGAGTCTAGAGAAGATTTTCGTATGGCCTCATATTTGACTTACTGTATTGCCTGCACGTGTGATCTCACCACTCTTCCGCATGAGGTATGGAATGAGGAAATGACCATCTTCCAATATTGTCTGTTGTTGCAAAAAGACAGAGTTCTGGAGGATTTCCGCAAGGTGTATGATGTATTATTTGAAAACATTTATTCGGCTCTAGAAGGTGTTCAGATGCCACGACTCTCTCCTGAATCGCTGAGGCTGGTTCAACATTATGGGAGTTCTTTTATTCAGTTTCCTAGGTTCACATATTTGAGAGTCGGAGGGTTTGAAGAAGAACCTGTGAAGTTACCTCGATATGCCCTTGATTGTTTCATTTTAGCCGAATTGTGCAGGCAACTTTCTGCTATTATTAAGGAAAATCTCCCTCAGGAGAAATGGGAAACGGTTTTCCCTATTAAGCTGCGCTCTTTGGTCTGTAATAACATGAATAACGCTTCCATCATTTGGAAGCAATTTGCTGGGATTCAATCTAGGTTTCTACTGCAGCAGGAGAAACTTCGATAGTAAGGGATATGCAGCCCTAACCCTAGGCCTTGAAATCAACTCATCAGTTGTTCCGCAGCTAGAAAATCTATGGGAAGACTATGAAAATGAAGAAGAAGTCTTGAAAAAGGATCATTCTAGACTCACCTTGCAGCAAATTAGCTCTTTCAAATTAAAGTTCGAAACACAAGGAATCGCCGAAGATGGTTCATTCTTAGTTGAACCCGGATGGGAAGGATCAAATGAAGCAAAATCCTTGACAGTTGATTGGAGCAAGGAGGAAGATGATGATATTAATTTGAGAGCCAGATCCATATTAACTTATACAGATGATTGGCTGCAAAGGAAAAGAAATGGAAACATCATTGAGTCTTCTCCTAAGGTGATCTCTCTCTCAAAACCACTTCAATCTGACATTCCACTTTCTCGTGTTGTAGGTGATGCACTGGCTTCAGATAAGAAAATAAAGTCTCCTTCCCGATTACAAGTCACGGCTCCTAGGACGAGATCCCATTCCAGGAACAAAGCTTTGAAGTAGCCTAGTTTCCAGAAGTAGAAAATGACATCACCAGAGCGGGATTCAAGTGACAAGTTCGCTCTCCCAGATGGAGCAGACGATGAAGTCCAATTCATTGAAACACCAAAGACAGATCAACCCAATTTCTTGACTCTGACTAAAGATACTCAGATGACATCAACTACTCCCACTGTTCCTTTATGGTTGTCAAATGCAATCAATAAGAAGCGGAGTTTGCAACCAGTGGCCACACCAGTAAAAGATATTGTCACTAGGTATGCGGCTAGAGGGTCTAAAACAAAGAAAATGAAAATGGATGCTTGTCTCACTAAAGATCCAGTGATGGGGAAAATCATAGCGAAGGTGGCTACTTATAAACAGAAAAGGGAGTCAGGGGAAATTGATGAGGAAGGATTCAAAGTCACTTCTATTGAACTGGGTGTTCTTAATAGGAATACTGGTGATAATTTCTTTAAATTTTCTGCTGACCACATGCTCACACAATCAGAAAAAGATTCCAAAGAGAAGAAAGAATTGAAAGCAACGGTGGTGATAATGGCTGCATACATCAATTCACTGATTAATTTAGGGCCTAACCTAATAATCCAGCTGCCTCAGCCATTCGATCCAAATTCTGCCGAAAGCCAGCAATTGATGAAACAGATGCAGATGGGAAAATTGCTGTCTGACGCTGTGGTTAGCTGGGTAACTAGCATATTAGATCAAGGGAATAAATTTATTTCCGAAGTTACTAGTATCTATTCCGAGGGTGAGGCATTGCTCGGGAAAATTCAAACTTTGATACCAGTATGGGAGACAGAATTGTCACGGTGCCAAACTATAGTTTCCTAAGTAACAGAGGTTGAAAAGTTTGGAGTTCTCAAATTCTTAAGTGAAAACCCCATGAAAGTCGTGGACCTGTGCGTAATATTTGTCCTGAAAAGTAATATGAGTTGGAAGGAGTCCATCTATAAAGAGGCCATCAAAGAGGTCCAAGGCGTCGAGAATCAAATCACAAACATGCATAAGGAACTGGTTAAAGACATGAAGATTGTTAACCCCACAGGCATCTTACAATTGGATGAAGGCAGCATGGACATTGAAGTGTTAACCAAAAGTTTCACCGAAGCAGTTGAATGGATTAGGGACAAAGAAACGCCAAAGGTCGATGATTTCACTTCGTTGGCAGGTATAGAATCCATGTTGCGCCTCAATGAGAAACTGATGCCACATCAGAGCCTAAAGATGAAGGAGTATAGGTGGCAGAAGGACGCATGTAGAGCCCGGCTGATGAGTTTAAAGAACCCGCACTCACATGCCACGCAGGAATTCACGTCTACTTTCCGGAGCTGGAAGCTGGTACGTCAAACCATCAGAGATGAGAAGGAAGCCGGCGAATATAGTGGAAACTGAATCGTCACCCACTGGCATTCTATCTTTTTGATAACTGCTTTTTAGTTTCATAACAGTTTCTTGTATTAACCCGATAGGGCTGGGTTTTCAGGGAGGCCCTTCGGGATTTTAAAGAAAAAACTATAAATGTTGGGGCATTGAACTGTTTATAGACATTAGCAATAGGGAAGAAAGAATAGCAGATTAGTTATAGCCTTAAGATAGATTTTTCTGAAGAACAGTGATCAAGGATAGTATATGCATGTTTTAGCTTTCAAAGACTTTGTGCATTGAAGTTGTACATACATATATGAAAAATTTCGAGTTATGCTTTGAAACTTTGTGTTCTGGGTGTTGAATTATTATCACTTTGTGGAGGTAATTCGGCGATTCGAAAGTTCCTTATTGCTGTTGGTTAGTCGTAAGTTCATCTATTTTCTGTTTTGAAATATGTTGAGAATCTAGCAGAAAAAATTTAATCTTTGAAATAGATTTTGTTGATTATATGTGTGTGAATCTTTTCATTTTCGAGCTGTATTTTGTAATTACCTCACTACCTAGGAGTAGTTGAGAGAACCTTATGCACTTTCAGGAAAAAGTGTAATTGTAAAAACTGAATTCATTGCAAATCAGATGAGGGTGCTGTACTTGTAGAAAATTCAGAGAGGAAGTTAAAGTAAAATTAATACTTTCTCAACTGTAGTGAATGATTCTATTCTCTTCATAATATTGGGCATAGAGTAAATTAAGAGAAGTTGAGTGAGAGGACAATCTGTTCACTAACACTTAATTATAGGAGTAGAACAAGGGTCAATTGAACCCATAGATATGAATCCATAAGCACAAAATTCTAAGCACAATAACTCCAAAATATAGATATAACACATACCACAAATGTCAGACTACAAAATATGATAGATATAAATGATACAAATGTCATGACGGATACTAGAACACACAAGTGATGTCGGGATAGAGTATAAACCAAAATAAGAACACTTCAAGATTCCCATCTTCGACTTCAGTAGATCATCTGCACCTTACTGCACCATCTCCTATCTTCTAGCAATACCAAAACTACAACTCCAACAACGTATGCCATCCTGTCCAAACCAGATAACCAGGATTGACATCAATGACAACATTGACAATATTCACATAAGTCTAACAATCTCCCCCTTTTCCATTGATGGAGAAACATATCTACACATGTCTCCCCCTAACTCATATAACTCCTTATTACTCCATTGCCTTTCTCCATATGCCTTTCTCCATATGCCTTTCTCCCTCTTTGGCATCAAGGATGCAAGATGCCTTTGACGAAAAAGAAATGAAAGAAAATGGACATTGTCATCTACAAAAAGAAATGTCAAAATTGTGTGCCAACCTAAAGGAACTCTTAACTACACTTCATCTGAAATATTATCTTGTACTTCTCCTTCATTTCCAAAGGAAGAAACTCCCAAGAATTCATGGCTAATTTATTGCTTACTGAGAAAATCTTGTACTCTACTAAAAAATCAATAACATGAAAAAATTTGTCTAAAGCAAATGAATTCTGCTCATATTCAACTCCACTATCAAGCAATGTTGAAAAATGCTCTAATTTTGCCTCAACAATTTCCTTCACCTTCTAGAAAATGCTTACAACATCTTCTCTTTGGCTTTGTAGAACCAATAATTCAACTTGAAGAAAATTTATCTATTTCCTCTTCCCTTTATCCTTGTCACTCAGAAAATCAAACAATTTACCCATTGAACTTAATTCATCCTCTAAAACATCAATATCTTCTTTGTGCTTTATTGCAACTACTAGCCATGAAAGACAATGCTTGTAGACTCTTCTAGCACTGCGGATACTATCTCCCATCTCATCAATGCATATGGATAGGGAATTTTTTGCATCATCACATTCCTTAAATAAACTTTTCATATCATCAATTTTTATTCTAAAACTTCAGTATCAACCAATTGCTTAGACAAGTTTTACTGAACAATTTCATACAAGGATTTCAGAAGTATGTTACCAACATCCTCAAATCTGATGATGTTTCAGACCAAATAGTTTATCAAACCATTGTCCATTCTCTCCAAATCACAACAAGTATATGCATCGAATAAATTGCAATAGCCGAATTGGAACCTTCCCTATTTTTGAAATAGATATTATAGTAGATGCCATATGCAACATACCTTACCACGAGATTGATAATTTTGTAGATGATTTTTTCTTTTTGATCACACATTACACTGGTTAGGGTTTTGACCTCTTTATTCTTTAGTGATTTCTTAACCGAAATTGCACCATTATTGCACAAACCACTAATAACTAAGATAATCTCCTTCATAATTGGTTAGGGTTTATCCAACACGATGCAATCATTCTGCCCTTTATGCTCCATTTATTGATCCTTTGCAACTATACATCACTTAGACTCTATTCAACCTTTCTAATTTTCTCTGGGTCAAATTCATCTAGAAATACCTTCTTCAAAATCTGAAAGTCTTCGCTGCTCGATTCTCCGATGACCATCTTGCCTTCCATGATTTTTTTTTTCTTTTTTTCTCTACTGCTCTTCAGCTGTTCACAACACCTTCAAGCACTAATAACAAGATAAAGAAAAATGACTTCAAACATCAATACTTATCTTGCCAAAAAGTGTCTTATTGATGATGTTAGCACAAACCTCCAAATACCAAATAACCTGTCTACCATAGTCATGCTAGACCAATGACATGATCCACTCAAAAGGGGGGATCAAAAGATTTTTCTTCAAGAACTCCCCCTGAGCCAAAGCAATATGCTCAATTTTCAGAGGAAGAGGTTCTTGCACTGGATTCTGGTACATCAAGCTCACTTCCATTTTTCACATCATTCTTTCTCCAAACCAAAAATTCCCTTTTCTTTGATCCATTATCTTTCATTACATCCTTCTTAGCAAATTTCTCCATATTTCCATTTCTGCACTGATTAGCATAATGTCTAGATTTCTTGTACTTGTACCAACTGATGTTCTTCTTCATTAAATTTCCTGTTAGAGTTATAGATCTACATTGATTAGCTTTATGACCATAACCATTACTTGTATGAAAATATCCATGAAAATTGTTGTTCATCTTATTTGCTTCTACAATTTACAACCTTATGACCAAATTTGTTACATTGAAAATAATAACCATTAAATGATGGATAGCTTTGTGCATTATGTTGACAAAATGGTAGCCTCCTTGCATTAGTACTCTGATTTTGGGTCTTAATTGTATCTTCTAATTTCTTCTTATCTTCTTCCTTAACCTCTTTGATTTTGTCTTTGTCATTCTGATTTCAACTTTCACCAGGCTAAAATCCAAGTTGAGTCTTGTCGAAATGAGTTTTTGCATGTTGAATAATTCTTCCAAGAGCTTATTACTATCAAGAGCCTTATTTTATACCTTCAACTTTTTCACTTCTTTTTTTAGCTTCTCACATTCTTCAATCTTCATCTTGATTGATTCTATTAGAGTTTCTTCTAATTTGTTTTTCTCCTCAATTTTCTACATCAAATTGTTAACCATCTTATTCACCTACTTCAACTGATTGTTATCTTCCTTATGCCTCAATTTGAATTTTTGGATTTTCTCTCTCAGCTTATGCACACATTCATTCACTAGCTTCACACTGTCTTTCAATTCCTCATTCTCTGATTCAACACTTTCCAGATCTTCAATAGTTGTCTGCAATTCTTCATCCAACTGAAATTCTCCATTCATACTCAATGGTGTCATGATTTAACCAACAAGGGTCTCCCTCAAGTAGTTAAGCTTTCAAGAAAGGGACCAAATCTTTGATACCAATTGTTGAATTTGTTGAATGAACCAGAATAATAAGAGGGGAGTGAATTATTATTCCCATAGATTCTATAACTTTTCACAACTTCTTAACCTTTTACTGATATGTCAGATTTATTGATTAACCACATCAACATGAACAAATATAGAATAAACAAGAAAACATAGCCACAAATGGAACACTGAAATGTATACATGGAAAACCCAAATGGGAAAAACCATGGCGAGTGTTAACTTTCAAGGTAATATAACTAGTTATATGATGTTTACAAAATGGGTGGCTCAATACCAAATTAAAAAAGTGGCCCACTTTCAGAATGCTCACTACAACAGACATAAATGAATTTAGGAAAGTTGCATCTCCAAATGCATGAAACTAGTTCCAAGTTAAGCTAATGTCACAACTCACAAAACCTGCAAAAGATCAAGTAAAATATCTCTATACTACTATCCACAAACACCTGCAACAAATCCAGTAAAGGATTACTGCAATGTTGGCCTCACTCTGACTCTACTCCAACTGCTTCACTATCTAGACCTCACACTCCACACAGTACACCTTTATATTCTACTTCTCATTCACTCATTATCCATCTCATATTCCTTGAATGCATACACACACACAAATATATATATCAAAAATATTACATCAAGATAATATATCGGCCAAGCACAAGTAATATACATTGCTTGAAAAAATACGTTATCCAATAAATCCTTAACTAAAAACATAATAACCAGGTCATCCTTGTCAATATCTCTACATGCTTCCTTTAAACAATTCATTCACTAGTGCACATTCCTTAATTACAAGAAAAAATGATAAAAAATGGACCATAATCCAAAGGTGTTTTGATAAAACAAAGAAATTGATAAGATGATAGTGACAATATGATTAAACACAACAACGACAAACGAGATGCCAAAATAATTAATTCTGACATTGCAATTGATTTATATTGATAATGTTGATTGATAGAATACTGATGGAAATTGATTAAAGATAATTGAAAAGAACTTGATAAAAAGATTGGAATCATTGATAATGATGATAATGACATGAATGATGAAACAAGGTTGTCCAATGTTTTGAAAAGCCATGTTTATATAATCTTTGCAATTTGTTGGATGAATACTTGAACAAAAATTGGTTTGAAGTTTGTTTTGCACTTTGTTTAGAAAATTGAATTGTTTTTAACATGTTGGTGCAAGATGTTCATGAACCCCCTATATGCATAATGGGTTCCTCCACTTTGGTCCAGTCCGATCTACTTCATGATTCCATCATTTCTTCCATATCACATCCACTTCATAATAGACTCGCATCTTCTTCCCAGAGAAAAGAGTATCATACCAATCATAAAGGCAAAGGGATAGACATTCATGAGCAAGAACCCCTCCATATCAAAGAAAATATTAATGGTCATGGCTACGTAGGTCACTCTCAAGGCATTGGTGTCTCTCCATCAAAATCCAAACATACGCCTTCCCCTTCATCTCTTCTATCCATTTTAGGTCCCTATATCCCTGCATCCCCTATTCAAGTTTAGTAAAGGAACACATCCTTAAGTCCTCCATATCATTCCTATCCATCCATAAATTCCTTTCCCCCTCTAATAAATTTGAATACCATGCACAAAATTCATTTGCAGTAATCTACATTTATCTAAGGATCAACATGTCCAATCTAATCGACATGTTAAAAAAAAGAAAAACTTGATCCAAAAAGAAAAATAAAAATCCTCAAGGCCACAAAGGTCCACTAAGAAAAAGAAAGAAAAGATAAAATATATATGGGTTCCTAAATCACTTGTGCAAGAAATGTGTTCTAAGGAACCACAAAAGTATGGAAAATAAAAAACAATGTGGGTTCCCAAGCATCTCATAGAAGCACAAAAAGAAGCATCAAACTTGGCATCCAAATTTTTTACTCCTCCATCACCTCCTTCATCCATTTTGGGTCCTTATGTCCCAAAATCGCTAGCCTTTCCTCCATCCAAATCTCAAAATCTGAAATCCATTTTTCCTCCATCAATCCACCACCCCATAAGGTGTGTGCTAATGATGATCTTGCCAATGTTTCCATCTTTGCAAGCCTAAATATTCCACCCCCTCCATTATCCAATTCATGTTTTCCATCCTTATGCCCCATTAATCCAATCTTTTGCACAAATTTTGGCCTTAGTCGCGTCTCATTTCCATGTCATGATCCTACCAATGTCTTTGAGCATACTTTTAATAGTCATGGTCTATTTGTCAAGGCTAGTCTTTAAACAAAAAGATGCTTGAGGCCTTATTTCATCCCCTATCATGTGTCCAGTTTCTTCCAAAAATTCAAAACCAAAAAAATGGAAAAAAAATAGAAATAAAAAAGAAATAAAGCAAAAAAAATTGAAAAAAAAAAAAAAAAGTTGAAAAAGAGAAAAAAAGGAAAGAAAAGGAAAAAAAAAAGTAAAGAAAAATAATTCATCCTATGGTGAAAACTTGACTAATTGGCACCTTGGGCAAGTACCATGATGAAAAATTGGTACATAGGTGTCATGTGTAATATATGAACTTCTTGCATACCATACTTGGGGGAAAGTTTCATTTTTTCTATCCTAGAACATATTATTACCCTTCATTATCCTATCATACCCTCCATTATCCTATCATCTCTCATGCCCATAATTCCTTTTCCACCTTTGATCTTGACAAGGATGAGGATCTTCATGAATGTTCATGAATTTCAGTCTATCATATCTTTTGGTCTTTATCCATTAGCTTATTTAAACCTTATGTCTATATTCCATTGGCTTATTGCAACCTTCCATCATTATCCCTTAGCCTGTTACATCCTTATCCTATCCATATCACTTATCCATTTTTGATCTTGCTTGTCCTATCCACATCCTATCACCATCCATACACTCCTTTCTTGTCCCTTTATCTTGACCCAACATAAGGACATAAAATGTAAAAATATGGTTTTAAAAACCTCTTGACATGTCCCTCATGTCATGCCATTTCTATACATTGTCATATCCTGTCTCTTATCCCATTGTGCGACAACCCTTGGAAGTTTAATCTGATTTGTCTCCATCATAAAAGGCCTTTGTCTTCTCTCTATCCACCAACATTTCATCAAGCTTGTTTATCCATCTATCATACTCCTTGCCTTGCTAGACACTGGAGAAAAATCATTTAAAGAATTCCTAAAATCAAATAAAGTACTAAAAAAATTACTACAAAGAAAATAATGTTAAAATGTGGTGACAGATCAGTAAAGTACTCTACACTCAGCACGTATCCTCGCAGGGGTCCGAGGCCGGGTCGGGCCCCGGGCAGGGGTTCGGGGGCAGCAGCCCTCAAGAAAAGCGCGGGTTCCAGGGCAGGAGCCCTCAAGAAATTTTTTTTACCATTTTTTGTTGATGAAAACTGACATTGTAATAAAACCCTAAAAAGGCCGACTTTGTTTGTTGCCCTAAAAACACATATTATAAGTGGCTGGGATGCTTAAGGCATTGTAAGGTTGATGTACTATTTTTGCTGGATAATAAGAAAGATTGGATGACTGTGTATGGTGGACGTAACCCATTTTGGGTGAACCATGTTAAATCTCTGTGTTATCTGTGTCTTGTTTTATTTCTTTATCTTTTGTATTTAAATCTGCATATAATTGTTAGTTCATATTTGCTTCACTTTTGCTTGAAACCCTAACAATTGGTATCAGAGAGAGGTTTTCTGTAAATTGGTAGGACTTTTAGATTTGAGTGGGAGCAATGGAGGATTCCAAATTCAAGGTGGAAAATTTTAACGGCTAGAATTATTAGTTATGGAAAATGCAGATGGAGGATTACCTGTATCAAAAGGATTTGTGGTGGCCATTGGAAGGAAAGGCAAAGAAAGTGACCACAATGTCAGATGAAGAGTGGGACATTTTAGATAGAAAGGCACTGGGATCCATTCGATTGTTCCTTGCGCCATCTGTAGCATTCAATATAACATAAGCAAAAATGGCTATAGATTTGATGGCAACATTGGCTAAGTTGTATGAGAAACCCTCAGCTTTGAATAAGGTATTTCTTATGAAGCGTTTGTTTAATTTGAAAATGAGTGAGGGAGGATCTATAGCGGAGCACTTAAATGAATTTAATACAATTACCAGTCAATTGTCTTCAGTAAAAATTACCTTTGCAGAAGAGGTTAGAGCTCTCTTGATTTTATGTTCTTTGCCAGAAAGCTAGAATAGCTTGGTTATGGCTATAAGTAACTCTATGTCTAGTAAAAATACTTTGGTATTTGATGATATTGTTGGTGTTATCCTAAGCGAGGAAATGCGAAGAAAAAGCACAGGTGAGACTCCAACATCATCGTGTAGTGTTTTGAATGTGGAGAATAGAGGAAGATCAAAGGAAAGACGAAAAGGCCTTGGGAATGAGAAGTCATGAGGGAAGTCAAAGAAAGGACGCTCTCAATCTAGAGGAAAGAAAGATTTCTAGTACTACGGAAAGCTTGGTAATCTAAAGAAAGATTGTTGGTCTCAGAAAAACAAAGAAGGAGACAAAAATGAAAATGACAGTAAGGAAGCTAATATTGCAAGTAATACTTTACAAGATGCTTTAATCTTATGTTTGGATAATGTTAATGATTCTTGGGTAATAGATTCTGGGGCTTCATTTCATGCTACATCCCATAGAAAATATTTTCTAGATCATGTTCAAGGTGATTTTGGACAGGTATATTTTGGCAATGATGAGCCCTATCAAATTGTTGGAAAAGGAAAGATAAATATCAAGTTGCAGAATGGTAATGACTGGTTTCTGTAGGAGGTAAGACATGTTCATAATTTAAGAAGAAATTTAATTTCTGCAGGGCAACTAAGTAGTGAAGGTTGCATAGTTACCTTCTCAGATAGTATGTGGAAGGTCACTAAAGGATCATTAGTAGTAGCTAAAGGTACGAAGGTAGGAACATTATATCTGTGTACTTGTAACACTTACTCTACCTTAGCTGCTATAGATAAAGTTACTGCAGGGACAACAACAATAAATGTTGCAAGAACAGATTTGATAATGTGGCACCATAGGCTTGGGCACATGAGTGAGAAAGGGATGAAAACCCTTCACTCCAAAAATCTATTGCTAGGACTAAAGAAGATTGATTTAGAGTTCTGTAAAAACTGTGTTTATGGTAAACAGAAAAGAGTCAAATTTCTCCAGGTTGGGAAAGAGAAGAAGAGTGAGAAGTTAGAGCTTGTACATTTAGATGTATGGGGACCGGCTCAAGTATCATCTCTTGGTGGCTCTTGTTATTATGTTATTTTTATTGATGACTCAACCAGAAAAACATGGGTATATTTCCTAAAACAAAAATCAGATGTTTTTGAAACTTTTAAGAAATGGAAAGCTTTGGTTGAGAATGAGACAGGAAAAAAGTTGAAGTGTCTCAGATCGGATAATGAAGGTGAGTATTGCAGCAAAGTATTTGAAGATTATTGCTCCTTAAATGGGATTCGAAAGCAGAAGACAGTTCAAGGAACTCCATAGGAAAATGGTGTGTCAGAGAGAATGAATAGGACAATCATGGAACATGCGAGGAGCATGAGATTACATGCTGGATTGCCCTTACATTTTTGGGCAGATGCTATACATACTACTATCTATTTGAGAAATAGAGGACCTTCAACCCCTTTGGATGGTGGTATTCCAGAGGAGGCATGGACTGGTAAAAAGGTAAATTATTCTTTTCTAAAAACTTTTGGTTGTGAAGCTTTTGTCCATGTTGATAAAGAAAACAGAACCAAGCTTGATGCTAAATCTCAGAAATGTACCTTCATTGGATATGGGATAGATGAATATGGCTATCGGTTATGGGATTTTAAAAATAAGAAAATAATTAGAAGTAGAGATGTTATATTCAATGAGAAGGTTATGTATAAAGAACAGATGCAGGAAAAGAAGCATGAACAGGACAAACAAGAATATGTGGTGTTGGATGAGATTCCTGAAAATGAAATGCCACAGGTACCTGATGCTTTGCAACAACAGATTGTCCCACAAACTCCTGCAAGTGTTAGACATTCTACGAGGACAAGTAGACCTCCTGAAAGATTTTCTGCTTCTTTGTATTCTATTTTATTAACGGATTCTGGTGAACCAGAAGAATATGAAGAAGTAATGCAGGTAGATGCCAAACAATAGTGGGAGCTAGGCATGAAAGAGGAGATGGACTCCTTGATGAAAAATAAGACTTGGGACTTAGTCCCTTTACCTATAGAAAAAAGAGCCTCACCTAACAAATGGGTTTATCGGCTGAAGGAGGAGGAAGGAGGTCAGAAAAGATATAAGGCCAGACTTGTGGTAAATGGTTTTGCACAGAAAAAGGGTATAGATTATGATGAAATATTTTCTCCAATTGTAAAAATGACTTCAATTAGAACTGTACTTAGTCTTGTGGCTGTAGATGATTTACATCTTGAACAATTAGATGTCAAAACAACTTTTCTCCATGGAGATTTGGAGGAGGAAATTTACATGTTGCAACCACAGGGATATGAGGTCAAAGGTAAGGAGAACTTGGTGTGCACGTTGAAGAAAAGTCTGTATGGCCTAAAGCAAGCAACCCGACAATGGTATTTAAAATTTGATAGTTTCATGGCTGAACACGATTATCATAGATGTCATTCTGATCATTGTGTATATTTTAAGAGATTTGATAATGGCAGTTATATTATCCTATTGCTTTATGTTGATGACATGGTTGTTGCTGGGTCTAACATGCAACATATAAATGATCTTAAACATAAATTAGCCAAGTCATTTGCTATGAAGGATTTGGGTGCAGCTAAGCAAATTCTCGGTATGAGGATTACACGGGACAGGAAAAATAGAACCTTGAATTTGTCCCAAAGTGAGTATATAAAGGTGGTGTTGAAAAGATTTAACATGCAGCAATTAGTGCACCTTTGGCTAGTCATTTCAAATTGACTAAGGAGATGTGACCAAAGGCATAGGAAGAGGTTAATAAAATTTCTAATATCCTGTATTCATCAGCTGTTGGCAGTCTGATGTATGCAATGGTATGCACAAGGCCAGATATTGCTCATGCAGTGGGAGTTGTGAGCAGGTTTATGAGTAATCCGGGTATGAAACATTGGAATGCTGTGAAATGGATTCTTCGGTATTTGAAAGGAACTACTACGAAGGCATTATGTTTCAAAGGATCTAATGCTGCTCTAAGTGGATTTGTTGACTCTGATCTAGCGGGTGATATTGATTCACAGAGGAGTACTACAGGGTATGTTTTTACTATAGGGGGAACTGCCATCAGTTGGATTTCTAAGCTGCAAAAGGTTGTTGCACTTTCAACCACTGAAGCTGAGTATGTTGCTACTACAGAAGCCAACAAGGAGATGATTTGGTTGCAATATTTTTTGGAGGAATTGGGTCAGACACAAGAGGATAGCCCATTGTATACTGATAGCCAGAGTGCCATTCATCTTGTGAAGAACTCTTCTTTTCATTCAAGGACAAAGCACATTTAGCTCAGGTACCACTTCATCTAGACTGTTTTGGAGGAGGGTCAGTTACGGCTTGAGAAGATTCACACAAGTGAGAATCCTGCCGATATATTCATGAAGGCAGTTCCATAGGAGAAGTTGATTTCTTCATCAGTTTTTGTTGGTCTTCTTGATTGATAATTGTGGAATTTATCCCAGTCAAGTCTTAGTATTTTCTCTAGCAGATGTTGCATGTATAGTGGTGTCATGTAGTATCAGTCTCCAAGTGGGAGATTGTTCGGTGTGGAGCCTGATCAGTCTCCAAGTGGGAGATTGTTAAAATGTGGTGACTAATCAGTAAAGTACTGTACACTCAGCACGTATCCTCACAGGGGTTCGGGGCCGATATATTCATGAAGGCAGTTCCATAGGAGAAGCTGATTTCTTCATCAGTTTTTGTTGGTCTTCTTGATTGATAATTGTGGAATTTATGCTAGTCAAGTCTTAGTATTTTCTCTAGCAGATGTTGCATGTACAGTGGTGTCATGTAGTATCAGTCTCCAAGTGGGAGATTGTTCGATGTGGAGCCTGATCAGTCTCCAAGTGGGAGATTGTTAAAATGTGGTGACTGATCAGTAAAGTACTGTACACTCAGCACGTATCCTCACAGGGGTTCGGGGCCGGGCCGAGCCCCAGGTAGGGGTTCGGGAGTGGTAGCCCCCTAGAAAAGCAGGGGTTTGGGGGTGGGAGCCCCCGAGAAATTTATTTTTACCATTTTTCGTTGATGAAAACTGACATTGTAATAAAACCCTAAAAAGGCAGACTTTGTTTGGTGCCCTAAAAATGCATGTTATAAGTGGCTGGGATGCTTAAGGCATTGTAAGGTTGATGTACTATTTTTGCTGGATAATAAGAAAGTTTGGATGACTATGTATGGTGGACGTAACCCATTTTGGGTGAACCACGTTAAATCTTTGTGTTATCTGTGTCCTGTTTTATTTCTTTATCTTTTGTATTTAAATCTACATATAATTGTTAGTTCATATTTGCTTCGGATCTGCTTGAAACCCTAACAAATAAAGTCGTGAAAAAAAAATTAAAAAAAATTCAATTAAAGTCCTGAAATAATCCATAAAAATTTGAAAAATGTCCTGAAATAATACAGCATGTTGTAAAACATTTTGCAAAAAAGCACAAAAAAATAAAAAATTCACAAAACCCCTAAAAATTGGAAAACATCAAAAATCCAAAAACAATCATTTTTATTCCATCAATAAACTATCCCTTTAGTACATAGATAGATATTTTAGCAGACATAAAAAAAACACATTAAACATTGTGCTTAAATGAAATCACACATCAACAGATGAGCTATTCGAGCAATCATTCCAACTGATCGAAGCTGTCATATCAATGATCAACATCAACATTATCATGGGTCTTATACAGGGTGTGGTATACTCGAAACTAGACTATGTCGTGTCTTAGATGAGGTACTACATTTCCTGAAACCAGACAGCATGATCGTCCCTTTGTCACAACACTATCACTTTGACAATCAAGATCAAAATATTTGTTTGACTTGTTTATATTTGGGAGTCTTATCTCTCATTTTTTTTATCTACGACCATGTTCCTATGTTCCTCGATGATGTCATTGAGTGATTTAGAGTGGTCGGGATAACTCATGGTCCTTTTTTGTTTTTGTCTTTTGTTTGTGGAGTGTTTCTAGCATTTTGGGGCAAGTATGTTCACTTTGTGAACACTGCACATACCTCAACCCTTGACACACTTAATGTCTTAGGTTCTTTTTGATTCATTCCTTATTTGTGACATGTTGGTTCTACGCAAAGGGATTGCATTATTGCCTTGGTCGTCAATGCCATGGTGTGTTGCATTCATTTTTCTATATCAAAATAAAGGCTCTCACCTACATTTGCGCATTTGTGACAGCAAGTTTTTCTTCAACACTAAATTTTCTTTGTCTAATTTCTTCTTACTAACATTTCTTCTCTCAATCCTCTTTGATGGATTTTTCCAACCACTTCCTCAAGGGGGCATACATATATCCTAATTTTCATGAGGCGCATATTTCTTGATTGTTCTTTGAAACAATGCTCATAATCGCATTGTCTTAGAGAGGGGAAAAATGTAGGCATCTAAAAATGGTCAACGCTTATGGCGTTGTACTTTAACATGTCTGCATTACCTTTTTTTAGGGTTTTTGCTTCTTATTGACATTTCTTCTATTTCACGCACTTGATCTTCATAATTTGTCGACATCTTTTAATTCTTCAGTATTTCTTCTCTCTTCGATTGCATTTTTGGGATTTTTAATTAGGTCTTGTTGACATCATCATGACTTTCAATCTTTATCGTATCAATTGGACATTGTCAACCCTTCGCCATGTCGAAGGATTTTTGTCCTTAATATTTATCATTGTCAATCATTTTATCATATTGATTGGACATTGTCAACCCTTCTTGATGTCAAATTAAGGTTTTGTCCTTGATCTTTGTCATCTTCAACCAATCTTCGATCTATTATTAGTCATTTTGGATCATTTTCCATCCTTGTCAATCATCAATTTGTCAATTCCTTATCAATTTGCGATTGATTTGTCATTAGTCTTTTGTCATTCAACCTTCATCAAGTTGACCTTTTATCAATGTTTCATCGATTTGTCATCGATCTCAATCAATCATCATTTCTTGACAATTTGGACCGATCAGTCATTGGTCTGCGTAAATTGGAACCTATCAATTTTATCCTTGGTCAATTATTGATCAGTTTGTCATATTTCTTTGTCAATCAATATTCACTCTTTATCAATTATCAATTCTCATAATTTAACCATGATTGAATCAACCTTATATCAATTGCATCAATCATTCCAATCATGTCATGACCTAATTGACATCCTTTCATCTCTAATTTTCTCCTAGGGTTTTATGATTTATTCATCTAATCTTATTCATCATTTCCCTTTTAGGTTAAATATATTTATTTATTTAATCCCAAGTCTCCTCTTGTCATAATTAAATATTCATTTAATTGGCTAATTATGTCCCTTTTGTGAATTAATTAATGAATGAAAACTTATTAATTAATCTCACCTAATTTTCTAATTTCCTAATTTTCTAATTTACAAATTTCCTAATTTCTAATTCCCTTTTTTCCAACTATTTTCCTTTTTTCTAATTCTAATTTCCAACTAATTTGTCCCTCTCTAGTTGTCCCTATATTCATGCTTCACTTGTCATAGGGTGAAGGCATGCATTTCTCATGTGTCATAGTGCTTGACATAGCAGCATGTCATAGCACTTAACTTGGCATTTAGTCCTTGCATTTTGCATTGGAAATGTGTCATGATTTATGACATAAAAATTGTCATAACCTTCTTCTTTCAATCCATTTTCCCAATTTTTGAATCAAATTGCATCTTTAACTCTTTCCATGCTAATTTTCTCATCTCTCCCATTTCCTTATAAATTGGATGCATTTCTTCAATCTTTTCAATCAACCACATTTCTAGTATCCTCGCGCTGTCAAAATCATCTTGCAATCTTTCACTTTTTTCTTATTGCACTCACAGCTGGGATCCACAAAACAAGGTATTTGGAGGAGAAAGAAGGACAATGGAGGTCAATTGAAGGAGATATTGGTGATGATTTTAATTTCTTTTGAATGTCTTATTTTCAATTCTTCTATTGATTGTGATAGGAGTTACTTTCATAGCATTTAGTTTATTGGTTGGCTAATTTTCTGTGCTTTGAATCTTATGCTCATTATCCTACATCACATTTTTTCAAAAATACTTTTAAGTGTTGAAGGAAGGTGGGAAAACCCCCAATTTGAGTATCAAATATTCAAATTTGTCCTTGGGTACTGGCATAGTGAAGATATCAACTACTTGTTCACAAGGAAAAATCAAATTAGCCAATTAAATTAGACAAGGAAAAATGATTAAAAAAAGACCATAATCCAAAGGTATTTTGATAAAATGAGGAGATTGATAATGATGATAATGACATGTTGATTGAACGCAATAAAGGAAAATGAGATGTCAAAATGATTAATTCTGACATTGTAATTGATTTAGACTGATAATGTTGATTGATACAAGACTGGTGGAAATTGATTACAGATACTAAAAAGGAATTTGATAAAAAGATGGAAAAGATTGATAATTAATGACTGACTAACTAATTATCAATAAAGGTTGATTTAGGACCAAATGATCAAATGATAAAACTGCATGATGATTTAGGGACAAATATGATCGAATAGGTTTGTTAGGGTTGGAAGGGGATCAGATAGAATATAAATAATGACCCGATGTCGACACATGATGAAAATCAAATGTGACATAGAAGACATGTTAAAAATTAGGTTAGCCATGTAGTAGTGATGACCAATTTTTAGTGTCTATATTTTTCCCCTCTTTGAGACAATGCAATTATGAGCATTGTTTTAAAGAATAATAATGTTGCCCCAGTGATGATGAGGTATATGGGTGGCCCCTTGAGAAATCGGGTGAAAAATCCAAATGAGAGACTAATTTTTCAACATGTAGACAGAGTGAAGAAGTGTAGGATTTTGCCAAGATCAAGGGTACAATGAAAAGCATAAAAGAGACAATAGAATGACAAGAACAAATTGTATTCTCATCAATATGCACAATGATCAACTGGATTAACCAATACAATGAATATAGGCCTGCTTATATAGGCAAGGCCATATGGATGTATGAGCACACAAATATGACATGTGGCTCAATGAGAAACAAGGGTAGGTAAGAAATACTAGGGGTAGGTAGGAGAAATAATATAATATTCCACAAGAGGTGGATGACCCATCGAATGTGGAGTGTAACAGCAAAATAAGACCACAAAAGTTGGAATTTATCCTACAAGCTCTATTCCTATGTGCACACTTCCCTAAGTGTCTCAAATCCAAACTACGAAGAGATGCATTATCCTAAGTTAACTTAAGTAAGTGTAATAATATCCAAAATGAATATTTATTTACAACAACACCCCCCCTTAAGTGCAACTTAGGGGAATGAAGACTCAAGTCAACAATGCAAGATGGGTCCCGGCTACTAGGCCATGATAGGTACCCATGTACAATATGAAAATGCAAGCAAAAATATGCAATGCAATCTCTCACAAACGGAGAAAGGGAGAAAACCTAGTGGGAAAAAACTCCCCCCCAAAAGAGAGATGAATGTACAAAAGACTCTCAAAGAAGAAGGACAAAACCTCAAAGAGGAAAAAGTGCCCCCCATAAGAGAGGAAGGAGAAGTCAGCTGACCCCCCCTAATGACACATCCAACACCCCCAAGAGAGCTCGCAACTGCTGGAACTTACTCTCAGTGAAAGGTTTGGTGAATATGTCAGCAACCTACTCTGCTGTAGGACAATACTGCAAATCAATGACCTACTCCTGGATGAGCTCTTAGATATAGTGCATATGGATCTCGATGTGTTTGGTCCGCTGGTGCTGGACCGGGTTCTTCGAGATCGCAATAGCACTCTAATTGTCACAATGTAGAATTGTCGGCCGTGGAGTGGTGAATCCAAACTCTGTGAGAATCTACTGGAGCCAAATGGTCTCCGTCGTTGCGTTAATAGCGCCTCGATACTCAGCCTTAGTCGAAGAGAGAGAAATAGCATGTTGCTTCTTGCTCTGCCAACAAATTGGGCCCGAACCAAGGTGAAAACTATAACCAGAAGTAGACTTACGATCATCAAGATCGTCAGCCCAATCGGAGTTTGTGTAACCAACCAAGCGAAGTCCTGTGCCTGCTGCATAGTGAATCCCATAGTGATGTGTACCCTGGATGTAATGAAGGATGCGTTTGGTGGCTTTCCAATGAAGCTCATGTGGTTCCTGCATGAAGCGGGAAACCATGCCAACTGCAAATGAAATATCAGGGCATGTATGAGTGAAGTAGATGAGACTGCCCACAAGCTGACGATACAAAGTGGCATCAACTGGTGGAGAAGAACACTGAGCATCAACCTTGACTCCTGAAAGAAAGGGAGTTAGGGCAGGCTTACAATCAGCCATATGAAAGCGTGCAAGTAGATCAAGAGCATACTTGGGCTGCGATAGTGTAATCCTAGAAGGTGACTGTGAAATCTCTATCCCGAGAAAGTAGTGCAAAAGACCCAAGTCAGTCATAGCAAATCTGTCATGCAAAGAAGATTTGACCTTGCTAATAATGGATGAAGTACTCCCTATAATGATCAAGTCACCAACATAGAGCACAAGTATCAAGTGAGAGTCATCCTATCATAAAATGTAGACATTCGGATCGGAATGACCCCTGGTGAACCCTGCGGAGAGAAGAAAGGAATCCATCTTGGCATACCAAGCCCTGGGGGATTGCTTAAGGCCATAGAGAGATTTCCTTAGTCTACAAACCAAGGAAGTATCTTGGATGAAACCTTGTGGCTGCTCCATATAAATCTCCTCATCAAGATCACCATGAAGAAAAGTACTCTTCACATCCATCTGATGTACAACCCAACCATGAGCTACAACAATAGCAAGTGTCAAATGAATGGAGTTCATCTTGGCTACGGGTGCAAAGGTCTCAGTATAGTCAACACCTGTAACCTAAGAGAAACCTTTCACAACAAGCTGAGCTTTATACCTATCCACACTACCATCTGCTGCAAAATTGGTCCGATAGATCCACTTA
Organism: Cryptomeria japonica; assembly: GCF_030272615.1. Lineage (NCBI taxonomy): Eukaryota > Viridiplantae > Streptophyta > Pinopsida > Cupressales > Cupressaceae > Cryptomeria > Cryptomeria japonica. Next base: position 128,195,203 of record NC_081405.1, on the reverse strand, counting down.
CATCAAGCCATCTTTCTCCCCTTAGGGAGATGGACTAAATCCCATGTGTTGTTCCTTATCAAGGAACTATACTCTTCCTCCATAGCTTGGTCCCACTCAGGAACCCCTGATGCTTCCCTAAATGTCTATGGATCGGAAGTGGTAGCAACGAATGCATGTGGAAGATCCTGATGTTGTGATCGAGTTCTCCATATATCTGAAGGATCCCCAACAAGATAACCCATGGACTCAAGTGTCTATCGAGCCCAATGAGGTCTAGGTGGAGCTAGAGAATGAGGCTCCTCAACTACAAGTGGACCCTACAGAGGTGTAACCCTGCGAGTCAGAGTTGTAGGAGTCTCATCATCTAAATCACTAACATCACTATCCACAATGGAGGAAGGTGGAGAAGGTAGACAGGCTGAGCTAGGAGAGCTTTCCTCAAAGTGAACACTCCTCTCAATGAACACCTCATGTGTCTCTGGATCCATCAATCTGTATGCCTTAACACCCTCAAGATATCCAACAAATATGCAAGGTCGACTCTATGGTTCCAATGCCTTTCAGTTTTGCAGAGGTATGCGAGCCCATGCTGGACACCCAAAGACTCTAAAATGTCTCACAATCGGTTTCCTACCAGCCCAAGCTTCAAAAGGAGTAATACCTTGCAAAGCTTTGTGAGGAACCCGATTCTGGATGTGTGTGGCACAACTGATAGCCTCTGCCCAAAAAGTGGGATCAAGAGAATGTACATGTATCATACAGCTAGCCATTTCTTTGAGAGTTCTATTCTTGTGTTCTGCAACCCCGTTTTGCTATGGAGTGTAGGCTACAGAATGCTGAAGATCAATCCCCTCAAATCTACAAAAATCCTCAAGTCTTTTGTTCACATATTCCCTTCCATTATCTCTGCGAAGAATCTTGACCACTTTCCCTGATTGCTTGTCCACACGAGTCTTGAAGTCCTCAAATCTATCAAATACTTCACTCTTATGAATGAGAAAGTAGACCCAAGTGAAGCGGGAGTAGTCATCAATGAAGGTAAGAACATAGCGGGCCTTACTAAATGAAGGTACTGGAAATGGACCTGCTACATCATTGTGAACAAATTGAAGAACTTCCAAAGCTCTCCAAGCTTTCCCCTTATCAAACTTCTCTTTGGGATGCTTGCCCATGGAACAACCTAAACATACACCCTCTGAAAAACTGATTCGAGGTACACCTATGACCATGTTTTTAGTGCTTAGCTACTGAAGATAGCGGTAGTTGAGGTGACCAAACCGCTCATGCCATAGCTTACTTTCTGAATTTGAATGAGTAAGCAAGGCCTTAGAAGGTGAACTTGGCACAAAGTGGGAGAATGAATAAAGCCTTGAGTTGTCATTGACTTGTCCCACTCCTACCAAGGCATCATCATCAAGTTCCTTTACCACAACTGAATCTGGTGTAAACTCAACCTTTTTCCCATTCCCATAGTGAGTGATTTGGTAGATGGAGAGAAGGTTGGTAGACAAGTTAGGAACATAGAGAACATTCTCAAATGTTCCATCATCCATGTCAACTGAACCTTTCCCTTCAACCTCTACATGTGTATCATCACCTATGTAAATGTGAGGTACCTTAGATGGCTCCAATGAAGAAAACTGCTCCTTTGTAGATCCCATGTGATATGAGGCACCTGAGTCAAGTATCCATTGCTGTGAAGAACCTATTGTAGCCACAAATGCTTGCCCTTTTCCCTTAGACTGTGAGGAAAAGGAAGGAGACAAATCCTTCTTTGTGTAGGCGGATGGCAAGTTGATGTTGTTTTTCTTGAGAAGATTAGTTAACTCATCAACTTGCTTTGCGTGGCATCGATGCTCATCATGACCATACTTCTTGCAATATGCACAAGTTGGTTTATCCTTCTTAGGTGGTGTCCCCTTCTTGGAAGAGGATGAAAAATTGCCTTGTGATGGAGAGGATGATTGTCCTTTTTCCTGGTGTGGCTTAGACTTAGAGTGCTTCTTCTTCTTGGTGGAATATTTGCCTTGACTTCCTTGATTCCCTTGATTAGCCACCAAAGCCTTGGACTTTGAAGACTTGAGAAACCCCATGTTCAACAACTTAGATTGTTCCAATATTAACATTTCTGTGAAAGCATCAAATGAAGGCATAACATAAGAACTCCCCACTATCAAACAATGAGTTTGGAAGCTAGACACAAATGCTGCATATTCTGGTGCAAGCTTGTCCAACAAGTTGAATATCAACTGAGTATCCTTTTTGTCAATTCCACAATCCTTAAGATTTGCACTTAGCTCATTTGCTTTGGTGACATAATCTTGGATTGTATCAAAACTCTTTGGATCCAAGTTGGTGAGCTCATTGTCATTCTGATAGCCTTTGATTTCATCAACTTGACCATACAATTTCTGAAACATATCCCAAGCCTCTTTGATTGTTTTACACTTCTCAATGTGAAAAATGAGGTCATCTGATACATACTTGTACAAGGTTCCAAGAGCCATGCAATTCTTTGTGAGCCATTCTAATTGAGCATTTGGATCAGCCTTAGGATCAGGTGGTGTTGTTATTGTTCCATCTATGTAGTGTGTGAGACCCTTTTCCATTAATTTACTCCATACTTTAATTTTCCATGATGCATAATTATGTGGAGTTAAAGGTGGAAATTTATTAGGACTCATTGCAACAAAAATGTAAAGAGCACAAAGAGAGGCACAATCACACAAGACACCCCCCCAAATTCACTCAATCAAAGAACCCCCCCCCCAAAAGTGATGATTTTGGCACTTTATAAGTAGTGCGTATACAATGGGCCACTTGCAAAAAATGGCAAAGTGGGCTTCTGATTTACAATTTTACAACTGCCTCAATAAGGCCAAAAGAGACTCAAACTGATAATGCAAGATATCTAACTAAGATCCAAGCAATTTACAAGTACCTAATAGACCAAATAAGAACAATGTCTGAAAGTACAATTTCCACTCAAAATCTCTAAAATCTGATCATGGATTATGAAAGTAGATGAAAAAACATGCACTTTCAAAAAAAATGGCACCTGAAAAGGAGGTCGTATGAGCTCAAACGAGGCCTTTGAAGTTGTAGAATTAAGGATTAGACAGGTACAACTGGGAGAATCCAAATATTTCAAAGAACCTATGCACCAAAATCATAAAATAACCACACCACTGCGAAGATCATGAAATTTTAGCCCATTTCAAAAAACATTGCACCAAAAAAGGAGCAAAAATGAGCAAGATATGGCCTTTCAAAGTTGGACTGCAAAACTGAAAAGCTCAATGGAGAGGGGTCGAAAAAATTTCAAAAAGCTGTTGATGTGGTGCTGATGTTAGCAATTTACTGTCTTAAATTTGATGGTCGTATGACTGTCGTGAAAACTTTGCCTCGCTGCTGACTGGGCGTCCGTACTATACGGACTGCTGATTGGGCAGATGACTAGGGTGTCGTATGGATGTTGGCGTGGCACTGTGCAGTGGCGTACGGATAGCCTGCATGGTGCGAGTGACGTGGTGTATGGAGGTCTACGCATGTGCCATGTGGCAGGGTCCTGGTAACTGACTGGGCTCCGCGTGGCGGCCGACGGTGACTTGGCGGTCGCCAAAGATCTTTGGCTGGCGGCGGTGTTGGGTAGACGGGCACGGCGGGCCGAGAGCCGAGGTCGCCGGAGGTGGGAGTGGGCTGCCAGAGATAGGAGTGCGAGGCTGCTGGTGGGTGGTCTTTGCGGTCGATGGCGGCAGCGAGGTACACTGCGTTGGCGCAGCGGCGTGGGGTACCAGAGGATGCGTCAGATGGGAGGTACACGGTGTGACAGAGGCCGGACGGTATGGGCAACGTAGCCTGCAAACGACAAAGTACGGGGGGGTCTGTGGACCCCCAAACACAGCGCAAGAAAACCTAAATCCATACGATAATAGCCAAAATGGGGAAAAAAAATATTTCTCACCAAAATAGGTCGACCTTACAGTCAAAATTTATGGAAACAGCCTCCCGGATTCAACGGTGATGTCCAAATCACTGTATGACGCCCCCAAAAAATGAAGATCCCCAAATCTGAAAATAGAAGCCTTCCACGATGTCTCCAAAAACCAATCAATGAAGCCCCAATAGCTCTGATACCATGTAGGATTTTGCCAAGATCAAGGGCACAATGAAAAGCATAAAAGAGACAATAGAATGACAAGAACAAACTGTATTCTCATCAATATGCAAAATGATCAACTGGATTAACCAATACAATGAATATAGGCCTGCTTATATAGGCAAGGCCATATGGATGTATGAGCACACAAATATGACATGTGGCTCAATGAGAAACAAGGGTAGGTAAGAAATACTAGGGGTAGGTAGGAGAAATAATATAATATTCCACAAGAGGTGGATGACCCATCGAATGTGGAGTGTAACAGCAAAATAAGACCACAAAAGGTGGAATTTCTCCTATAAGCTCTATCCCTATGTGCACACTTCCCTAAGTGTCTCAAATCTAAACTACGAAGAGATGCATTATCCTAAGTTAACTTAAGTAAGTGTAATAATATCCAAAATGAATATTTATTTACACCAACAAGAAGTATTAGATGAAGAAAATTTAGTAAATGATGAAACCTTGCTTCTTGAAGTGCACATTATGGAATAAGAGCCTTATTATGATGTAACAAAATAGATGCATCGCACCTAACATGGAAGGTCAGAGTGATAATGCAATCCCTTTGCATAAAACAAACACATTACAGATAAGGAATGCGTCAAAACATCCTAAGACATTACGTGTGTCAAGGGTTGAGGTATGTGCGGCATTCACAAAGTGAATGTACTTATCACATACACCCAAGACATACTTGCCCCAAAATGCTAGAAACACTCAACAAAGAGAAGATAGAAACAAAAAGCGACCATGAGCCATCCCGGCTACTCTATATCACTTAATGACGTCATCGAGTGTTATAGGAACATGATCAAAGAAGATCAGGGAAAGATAAGACTCAGAAATTCAAGCAAGTCAAACAAACATTATGATCTTTAATGTCAAAATTTTAAAGTGTTGATAGGACGATCATGTTGTCTAGTTTTAGGGAATGCAACACCTCGTCTAAGGTAGGACATAGTCTGGTTTCAAGCATACCACACCCTGCATAAGACCCGTGATAATGGTTGACAAAGGAATGATAATGTTGATGTTGATTGATTGATAAGACAAGTGTATCAGTTTGAAAGGCTGGTTGAATATCTTTCTTTACTTTTTTCTTTCCTTTTCTTTTTCAATTTTTTTTTTCTTTTTTGTTTTTGACTTTTTGGAAGAAAATGGACACATGATAGGGGATGGATGAAGGACTCAAGCATTTTTTTTTGGATAGTAGACTTGAAAAATAGACCATGACTATTGAAAGTATGCTCAAAAACATTGGCAGGATAATGACATGGAAATGAGATGGGACTAAGGCAAGGATTTATGCAAAGGATTGGATAGGATGGATAAAAGCATGGAAAAGAGTTGTTGGATAATGGATAAGGTATTGGAAGAATTGGGATTGAGGGAATGGAAATGTTGGCAAGATCAACATTGGCACACACCTTGAGTGTTAGTGGACTGATGGAGGAATAGTAGATTTTGGATTTTGAGATTTGGATGGAGGAAAGGATAGGGATTTTGGGGCATAAGGACCCAAAATGGATGAAGGAGATTTTTGAGGATTAGGTTTGAAAGGTTTTGATAGAGGAATAGAAATTTTGGATGCCAATTTTGATGCTTCTTTAGACTATTGTGCTTCTATGAGCCACTTAGGAATCTACATGTTTTTTGATTTTTCATACTTTTGTAGTTCCTTGGAATGCATTGCTTGCACAAGGGATTTAGGAACCACTATATCTTTTGACTTTTTATTTTTCTTAGTGGGCTTTTGTGGCCTTTTGGATATTGCTTTTTCTTTTTGGATCATATTTTTTTGAAAGGAATGTGTGTGTGGATAGGAATGAAATGTAGGCTGTTTAGATGGGTGGAAGGTACTCAAAGATGTTTTCCTTTGTTGACCTTGAATAGGGGATGAAGGAATATAAGGACCTAAAATGGATGGAAGGGATGAAGGGGAAGGCATATGTTTGGATTTCTATGGAAGGAAACCAACACCCTGAGAGTGAGCTGTGTGTCCATGACTATTAATATTTTCTTTGATATGGAGGGGTTCTTGCTCATGAAGATCTACCCCTTTTCCTTTATGAATATTTTGACTTGTATGATACTATTTAGTCTAGGAAGAAGATTTGAGTCCCTTATGAGGTGAATATGACATGATGGGATCATGAAGTGAAGCAAAGTGGACCAAAGTGGAGGAACCCATTGTGCATGTAGGGGTTCATGAACATCTTTTACCATCATGTTAGGATCATGAGGGGGACTAGGATCAATCACAAGCTCTGCATGATATGGAATTAGAGGAATAATGGGATCATGAAAAGAAATGAGATCTTGGAGTGTATAAGGAGGATTAGGACATGGAGATGGAGGGATGACAACATCTTGTGGTGGACATGGAGCTAAAAGGATACTCTGATCTTGACAAGGAGGAAGATCATTGGATTCCTCTTTAAAGGATATTTTCTCTTGACTTTCAATGGGATTATTAGGAAGAATGGAAGGAATATCTTGATCTTTCTTAAGGAGTGGAATACCAATAGGACTTGAAAAGGAGTTGTGTTCCTAGATAGGAATAGGGGTGTCATCAAAGGAAATGAGATCTTGGTCAAATGTAGTATGAAATGGAAAAGTTTTAGGGTATTGATCTTGATCTATTTTAGGACTCATTTGTTCATGCTCTAAATCATCCTCTTGACATGGGGTTGGAATTTGGATATGCGTGGGGGATTCAGGCAAGGAATCAGTGCTTTGACATGAGGAGATGGACTTTGAATGGGGTCCTCTAAAATAGATTTTATGGGAAATAAAGCACATGATAGCATTGGGTCTAGCATTTCTCAAGTATGGCAAGGACTTGGATCGTGAATTTGATTAGCTTGGCAATCAATTACATACAACCGTTAGGGAATTGCATCCTTAGGTGTATCATTCGATGGGGATGATATGGAAGGCTCTTGTGAACTTTCAAGATGTAAATGAATAGATGTCACTAGAGATTCAATTTTATTATGAGGGGATGAGTTGTTGTTAGACATAGGTGCATGATTTTGATCTTTCTTAGAAATATCATTTAGGGATCTCTTTAAGAGTTGTGCAATAGAGCCACCTTTCTTTGGAAATGCATTTGAATAATTTCAAGGTTTTGACATGGTTGAATTCATATTTTGAACTTGTTTTAAGGTGATTTGGCTTTGATTTGGTGCTATGTTTTTATTTTGGACTTGGCTGAGTTGGTTTCACATGTTTGAAACTTGGCCTGATGTGAGTTGCAACTTTGGTTTTTGAATTTTTGGTTGTATTTTTTTATAGTGATTTGTTGGCTGACTTTGTTGTTGGTACTCCACATTTGGTTGAACCAATTGTTGATATTGTGTGTTTGGTTGAGCATATTGTTGAAATTGCACCATTGGCTGTGTTGGTTGGCTTTAATGGACCATTGGTTGTTGATTCAAAATTTGATTGAATGGAGTTTGATCAAATGAGGTTTGACATATTTGGTTTAATGAGGTTTGATTTGGAACTTGGTCAAACAAGCCTTGATTTGGAAGATGGTTACAGTTTGTGCTCTTTTCTTGAAATTGTTTCATCATCTCTATTTGTGGGAGGAGAGCAAGTATGTCTGATTTTTCAATGAGATCTTTCACATCAACTAGCTCAAGGTTTCTATTTGAACTTTAAAATTTTTGAAGTATTTTAATCATTTGGAATCTAATCTTGTAACTATTTTTTTCTTTTTGTTCTACAATCTCCCTTTCTTGAGCTAGTTTTTCCTCCATTTTTTGTATTTGGACACTTCAATCATCATGGTAAGTTTGATCCAAGTTCTGAGATATGTAGAAATTGGATTAACATGATTGATTCTTTAACTGTGATGACATGGCTTCATAAGAAGGTTGGGACCTCATTTCAACAAACATGTCACTATGCAATGCAACTTATGTTTTTGGACTCTTTTTGGATTTTTGGAATGACAATGATATGCAACTAAGTGCGACTTTACGATATGAACATGCAACTTAGGGCAAGAATGCAACCTATATTTTTGGTTGTTTTTGAAGATTTGGACAAACTTTGAAATGCAACCCTAAAGATGTGACCCTTAGGAAATTGAAATGAAGTCAAGACCTTAAAAGGACAAAGGACAAAATGATAATGTCTCACCTATACGCTTGGATACTAAGCTAGGTTTGACAAAATGATGTTGATGATAAAAGAACAAATATTGGACAAAGTCAAGACTCCCTAAAAACGACATAGGCTTTAATCTAAAGTTTTGAATTCTTCAAGCTTGACAAAACCAAATTTTAAGACTATTATGCAAAACGATAATGATAATGTCAATGACCTAAGGATATGAACCCAAAATATGATATGAAAATGATGTCAAGATGTAAATTATGACTTGGAGATATAAAATTATATGACAAGATCAAGCTAAGACAAGATTTTTACAAGTGTGGTTGTCATTGCACCAAAAGATCGACCTGTTAATGCCTGATACAACCACTAGACTTATAGAATCCACAAGAGGCAGTTAATCCATGTCACAAACCCAAGCATTGTGCTCCACAACACAAGGAGACCAAGGGCACACACCTTGAAATAAAGATTAGGATTTGGATTATGCAAAACCAAACCTAGGTGAAAGGAATGATGAAACAAGGTTGTCCAATATTTTGAAAAGCCATGTTTATACAATCTTTGCAATTTGTTGGATGAATACTTGAACAAAAATTGGTTTGAACTTTGTTTTGAACTTTTTTTGGACATTTGAAACTTGTTGAATGTTGTTTAAACTTGGAAAACTTGTTTACTTTTGAAAAACAAGGTTGTTTATGACCACTTGTGACAATTGTTTTTAATTCAACCTTTAACAAGAATAGAAGACAAGATGTTTGTTTGACTTTGACCCAAAACACTCATGCACCTTCAACAACAAATCCTATGGCACTCACTTCTCTGGGACAGCCAAGCATCAATTCCCATGAAAAATCCTAATGGTGAACTTTGTATCTCTACTAAGAGCCACAAAAATGTGAGATGGCATCAGAGGTCCGACCTCTTGTACCAATGACTAGAAGGTTTTTGGTCTCTAAGAACAAAGGTTCTTAGTCAAGGCATCTATTCGGGTGGCCATACATGCGGCATTTTACACTCTAATAAGGAAGGCCTCCCAGCCTATAGAGGTTGCACTCTATAGGGTTTATGGGGAGTCATAACATGGGTAGGACATTCGTACCACCTGTTGCTTTCAACTTTCGTCACAAACATGTTTATTATAGTGGTTCAAAAGAGGCTTGGCCTTAGCCTCAATGCTACTTGGGTCGTTAACTCTCACCAATGCCTAGACAAAGTGCCAGGCAAATCGAGAGGTAGGTCCTCTAAAGGTGAAAACACACATACGAAACAAAACCATACATGGCAAACATGGTGTTCATTAAACTTTAGAAAAATTGAAGTGTGCAACTACTCTAAAATTCACAAGCACTCAGTTTTGATAAGCTTCTTTGACCACATCCTGCACCAAATACATTAGTAGTTTAAATGTTTGTCTTCAACTCATGAAAATGATAAGTCTGAAACCTGCACACTTAAAAAAGCCCAAATTAATTACCAAAATAAAAAATCCAACCAAAATTACATACTAACATACAAACAAACAAATTAATCTAACTAAAAGAAATCTATTAAATCTAATATTAAAACTAAAATAGACAAAATTAATTAAATCTAAATTAATAAACAAAATCTAACCAAAAACTAATTAACAAAAACAAAATTTAAATCTAACTACTTTGATCAAATTAAAAATAAAACTAATTAAATCTAATTAATGAAGCTAAACTAAACTAACAAAAACTAAACTATCTAATTAAAACCAAAGCAATTTAATTCTAATCAATTAAACTATCTAATTAAAAAAACTAATTAATAGTAAAACAAAAATTAAATCTAATTAACTAAACCCAAAAGAAAACAAAATTTAAATCTTAATAAAAAAAAACTAAACTTAAATCTAAAACCAAAATTTAAACTAAATAACAAAGATCCAAACGATTAAACTAAATCAAAGTCTAAAATAAACTAACTAAAACAAGCTTTTTCCATATTACATGCAAATAAACTTTAACAAAGTTATGTGGAAAAAAACCAAACCACACGTTTTTAGTAGCCTTTAAAATCATAATCAGATTTCACATGCATTTAACAACAAAATACAATGGACTTTTCCAGACGTGGGAGATAGATTGAGTGATTTTAGCACGAAGTTTTGAAATGTATCTTTCAGGTTTAACGTTTTAACGTTTTTTTTAATAGGCAGATTTTTTTTCAATGATTTTTTCCTGTGCAGATTTAGAAAATGATTCCCGATGTTTTTTTTTTGTTTTTTTTTGGATTATGGACCAGTTTTACAATGTATTCCTTTTAATCAGAATACAAGTGATTTGAATGTTATTTTTAACCAGATTATACAGATTTGAAGATGGATTTTTAACGCTTTTGATAGCAGATTATAACATGTAATTAGGAAAGTAATGAAATAATTTTTGAGCATATTTAAAGCATATTTATCAATGATAAAAACAAAACATCAAATCTGCCAAACACCAAACACGTTAGAAATTCCGTAAAGCACGAAGAAGACGAATCTATGACCTGCAACCACCCTAAAACATATATCAGTAAAAGGTTTCACATCAAGTTCACCAGAAAATGTGAGCAAGAAAATACACAAAACCATGTAAAGTCAGGCACATTCACAACAAGGTCATCAAATGAAATAAAATAAACTAGAGCAAATCAAACCAATTTTACTCCATTTGATGAAGGCCTCATTGCTCCTTCTTTCTTCTCTAATTACGTTGGTAAGTTGGCTCAATCCATTATGCATTCAAATGAAGCAAGAGAAAAAGCGTGATAGGCGAGGATACTTGAAGATATGAAAATGAAAACAAAAGTACGAGAATAATCATCGCATATGTAAAGTATTCGAAGTTGTCTAATAAGAAAAAAATGACTTAAATTTATAGAGGAAGAAGATTAGAATGGATGTTTGTGATAAAAAAATGATCAATGACTCATGTTAGTTGGGAAGAAGAGTTAAGTGGAGGTAAATGGGAAACCTTTATTTTCGAACACAAATAAAAAAGAGAAGCTTTTATTTTCGAACAAAAATAAAACAAGAGAAGATTTCATAAATGAAAAATGAAGTGAGGTTCTTTTTGGAAGGTGGAAGAGTTAAGTGAAGAAAGGAAATCAGGGGGAAATTAATAACTATAAATTATTAAAATTTCCTCATTTCTAAATTAGCCAATTAAATAAATAAATAATTTAATTGTGAACTTAGGATAAGAGAAGTAAATGAATAGATTCATTTACCTAGGAAGAAATGTTAATAAAGATGACATGACTGAAATGAAGAAATTGATGAAATAATTACACGATTCCAACCCCAACACTAAATTAGGCCCAAATTATGACTGAAATAAAATAACTGATTGGCAATATTGACAAAATTGATGACAATTGACAAGGAAAAATGATCAAAAAATACCATAATCCAAAGGTGTTTTGATAGAACGAGGAAATTGATAATGATGATGATGACAAGATGATTGAATGCAATAAAGGCAAATGAGATGTAAAAATGATTAATTCTTACAATGTAATTGAACTAAATTGGTAATGTTGATTGATAGAAGACTGATGGAAATTGATTAAAGATAATAAAAAAGAATTTGAGAAACAAATTGAAAACATTGATAATTAATGACCGACTAATTATCAATAAAGGTTGATTTATGACTAAATGATCAAACGATAAAATTGTCAATCATGATGATTTAGGGCCAAATATGATTGAAAAGGTTTGTTCGATTGCAAAGGAATCAGATAGAATAGGAAGAATGACCCAATGTCCACATGTGATGAAAATCAAATGTGACATAGAAGACATGTTAAAAATTAGGTTAGTGATGTAGGAGTGATGACCAATTTTTAGTGTCTACAACCGGAATAGAATAGGGGCCAACCAGACCCATAGATATGAACTCATAAGTACAAAAATCTAAGCACAATAACTCTAAACTCCAAAATATTGATACCACACATACCATAGATGTCAGACCATAAAATATGATAGATACAACTATTACAATTGTCATGACTGATACTAGAGCACATAATTGTACTTGGGTCAAAGTTTCAAACCCCCTAGCTTGCACTGGGAAGGGATTGTTGCAAGGTGTGTGCCCTTAGTATCCTTGTGTTGTGACATGCGACACTCGGGTTCATGACATGGCTTAACCACCTCCTGATGATTCTATAAGTCTAGTGGTTGTATTGGGCATTAACAGGTCAATCTTTTGGTGCAATGACAACTATACTTCTAATTATTACTACATCCAACATTCTTCACCCATAGAGTGGAGACTCAAGGCTCACAACTTTACCCAATGAAAGAAGTGTGCAGTGGAAGATCTTCTTAGGATCCTTAATTATGTTAGGTTTTATAGGACCTCGAAGATGGAGATGTGCTCAGTTGGGCACCCTCTAAAGGTACAAACTTCATAGTTGAATCTGGCTTTGAGATTGCCTTACCTTCCCTACCGCCTATGTTCAAATGGGACTACATCTGGAGAACTAAGATGACACCCAATATTTGCTTCTTCTAGTGGACTATTTGTCATGGAATAATTCTAATAGTTGATAATTTTAAGAGGTGTGGCTTCCTGATGACCAACATATGTGTGGTCTATGAAAAGGAGGAGGAGAGTATCGAACAAGTCTTGTTCCATTGCCCCTTTCCTTGGAATGTCAGATAGAAGACTATTGCCATTTTTCTCCTTGAATGTGTCTGGCATAAAGCTACCAAGGATAATGAGCTTAATGGGAATGTGACTTCCCATCATCCATTAGCTAAAGAGCTATGGTGGCAAACATTTTTTCACATTATATGGAGTTTATGGAAAGAGTGTAATAAAAAAAAAATCAGAGAAAGGAGATGTAGATGGGAAGAACTTACCAATACGATCATTTATAATGTCAAGGAGAATATGGCTTTTTTTGTGAAGAGGAAACACTCTCACCCATTGCTTCCTATGGAATGGGAGATTGTTAGATTGTGGGATATGGAGCTGATCTTTTTTGGCTTCACTACCCCCTATATTGGATTTTGTAATGGTATCAAATGGAGCCCCCCAACATTGATTGGTTGAAGTTGAATTTGGATAATTCATTTAGAGGCAACCTGAGTTGAGTGGGAAGGGGTGGAGTGATTAGAGACTGATGTGGCAGCCTTATCCTTTCCTATGTGGAAAATATTAGAATACAAACTTTGAGAATGGCTCAAGTGGTAGCTCTTTATCATGGATTGATTACGGCCAAGGAAAAAGGAGTCAAGCGTATCATTATTGATGGTGACTCAAGAAATACCATGATGATTCTAAGAAGGGTGGTGAAATCGGATTGGTTTTACAATGTGAGACGAGAAGGCATTTGTGTGGTAGACAAGTTGGGGGGGATAGGCACATATGTTAATGATTTTAAAATTTGGACCCACTTGCACAAAATCTCAATGGAGGCTCATACCATGATCTTAAAGGATTTGTCAGTTAATGATGCATAATCGTAAAGTTGGATGTTTTGTAAATTTTATTCTCACCCTTTTCTTTCCTTCCCAATTAATTCAACAAGATTTAAAAATCATTTATGGTACTACCTACCACTATATTCCCCATGCTTGTCACTTTCTCAACTTGGTTTTCTATCTTGCGACTATGGGCACGATGATTTGATTCAGATTGAGCTCAACAACAGCTCTGAATTTAAGAATAATGGGGACCTATGGGACAAGGTGATTAAAGGGAAACTAGATAATTATGTTGAAGGGATGACCGGCCATGACCCTAAGCTCTTTGATAATTTCCTTAATGCTTGGGACAATGGGAAGATGAAGATTGGCAGTGTTACTTTAATGGTTTCGATGAAGACTATTATGAAGCTGATAGGGTTGGTCCTTGATGGTGTGTCCTTACCCATAAAACCAAATGGGAATTACAAAAATGAATTTGATTATTTTTTCAATTAAGAGAAGGAGTTCCCAAGATTCAAAGTGGCTACAACAAGGACGATCTGCCCAAAATTTGGAAGGATGTGGCTCTGTTGATTATGAAGTACTTCACCTTGGACAAGAAGGAAAAAAGGTTCCATGTGTAGATTTTTTCCATCCTAAATCATCTCTAGTATGGGGTAAGAATTAATTTCCCCTTTTGGATTATATATTGTTTGTCTTAGTTTGTTTGCAAATCCATGGAAAAGGTTAAACCTCCTCTCCACCAATGTCTCAACCAAAAAATATATAACTTCCACCTAGCTTTATCCCCCTCTAGTGGGGTCCCTTCCATTGCGGCTTGGTCTACCTATGATCCCAATCTATTTGTTAACATTATTATTATCCCCTCTAATAATGGGGAATAGATTATACCTTGCTCTAGTTCTAACATGCCTAATAGGAAAAACCTTACTAGAATGGCCAAATTTAGGGCAATAGTTGCTATCAAAAGGATTAGGATGAAGGAGCCTATTTTGAGATGTGACAAGATGTGGTTAATGAGATTTTTTATTTTGGCTCTAAGTCTGTATCCTTAAAGGATTCAAACTCCTTAGATACCACAAGGCTAGAGTGGTCCCCTGCTAAAACTAAAGAAAACTCTAGCCCTCCCCTCCTAAATCTTCCCTTCCCTGGTAATTCCAACCCTCAGAGTGCCACTTTGGCTCTAGAAAAAATTATGAATGACCTATGTGAAGAAACTCAAATACCAAAAGAGTTGATTATGTGGCTCTTCACATAAATGAATGTGGCCATTAAGAAGATCAACTAGCTGGAGGTGGCTGTCAAGGGTGAGGCTAGGGCCAACACTTGGGTTGATGAGATGGATGAGGAAAGATTTTAAAAACATACCAATAATCAAGGGAATTATAGGGCAACGGGATATGGTGGTTGGAAAGATTGCTAAAATGGACACTAGGATCAAGAATGTGAGTAGTAAGCATAAGCTGGAAGAGGTCATGAGAACCTAGGAGGTCCTTAAAAATAAAATTGAGGAGGTCAGATATGCTTGTAGGGATGTGGATAGAAAGCACAATGCCTCCCTACATTCTATCTACAATGAGATGTAAAGTAAAAGGATGAAAAAAAGAAGACACATGGATTCCTTTGCCATAGGCTTTGACCCCACTACTTTGATGGTTAATGTCTCCCCTAACTTTGCACTGGTCTCCTCTGGTTATAGGATTGGTTCAAGTAAAAGAGCTTATTTTTCTAATAAATTGCTTAGTTTGTGTGAATATTGGTAGGACAAGCATACCCCCAAGTAATAGACCATCACTTTGTGTCTGTGTTGGGTGGTTATTTTGTTTTTTGGTGAATGGGATTTTTTTGTACGCTGGTTTTCTTAGTTTAGGAGTTGGCTCTCAATTCACCTTGTTGGGTATTTATTGTGTTTGGTAGGGGTTTTCTTTTTCTTGTTGCACATCCCTCATTCACTCTTGGTCTCACTTTGCAATCATGTATTGGTACAGGCCTATCCCACTTTTACTAATCAAAACATTCATTTCTAATTAGTAGTTACAATTCTCTTTTATTTATTTTTTAACTTAGATTTCACATAATATTTACGAGATTAATTCATGTCAATTATATGTTTGTATGAACCTAAAGCAATATAGTATATTCAAATTTTAATACATTTGAAGAAAGTTAAGGTATTTTTATGTCATAATATATATGGATCAAAATTCTCTAAAAATTGATTGAGTAATTATCTTGTCGCTTAATGTCTCTTTGCATAAAATAATTATATAGATTTATTAGGAATTTGAATACACGAAAAATATTTTTAGTATAATAAACTTCTCTATCAATATAAACATTCCTATATATGCTTTTAACATAGATTTCACATAATATTTATGATATTAATTCATGTCAATTATATGTTTGTATGAACCTAAAACAAGATAGTATATTCAAATTTTAATACATTTGAAGAAAGTTAAGGTATTTTTGTGTCATAATATATATGGATCAAAATTCTCTGAAAATTGAATGAGTAAGTATCTTGTCTATTATTGTCTCTTTGCACAAATTAATTATATATTTTTTAGGAATTTTAAGTTTCCAAAAATATTCTTAGTATAATCACTAGTAGAAATATGGCAAATAAATGACCAGGTGACTAAAACTTTTACTGATGACAAGTAAAAATGACCGAATTCTAGTCATTTTTGGCAACACAACTATAAATGACTAAATAAATGACCAATTTGATCATAGGGTAAAATAACAACTAACTAATTAGTCACACAAACAAAAATGATTTATTAAATGACTACTCCCCTATATAATATGAAATTAACATGACCACAAGTAAAGTGGGTAATTAAAAGATATTTGAAATCGGCACCTATATGTATATCTATGTATGTATGTATGTATGTATGTATGTATGTATGTATGTATGTATGTATTTATTATGTATATACATAATTCATATATATACATAATACATATATACATAACACACACACACACACACACACACGTGTGTGTGTGTGTGTGTGTTTTTATAGATATATAAAGAATAAATTATTTCTCAATCATCTCAAAAGTTACATTTTATTTGTTTCAAATAAAATATGCTTTTAACAATTTTCCAACTAAATTATTTTAAAAATTTCAAAAGTTAGCATTGAATTTTGCCACTAAATTTTCCCACTAATGGGATGTGCATTGAATCTCATCAATAGGATGAATTCAATCTCCACTGTTGGATTCTAGGGCTAGAAGGAAACCTAAAATGAAACAACAAAAAAGGGAAAGGAGTTCAAACCCTAACTTTCTTTGTAATTACCAACAATCTCAACATGAAATAAACATGACACGATTTTTTTTTTGTTACAATTTGACTAGCATCATGCCTAACATGATGACTACCATGCATACTTGTTGATAATATGACTCATGTAATATTAAGCAAGCACATCACCTAGAAGATAGCGAGAGGAGAAGACAAGATTTGGTGTGACGGAAATTCTTCGTGCATACCCTATTAAGGATGTTGCCCTAGTGCATCTTTAGATGTCCTTTGTAAGGCATCCTAAGGGGAAAATCCACTAGGATTGATCTTTCTATAGGATATTCTATGTGAAATGAAAATATGCAAGTCTTTCTCGACAAGACAAGAATTAGACAAAAGACATCTTCAATGCTAAATAGCTTAATTGAAACATTGACTTACACTGAATCTAACTAATAAATCATCAACTACTTCAAATACTAGGAGTTATTAAGGGTCCAACAAAAGTATTCAAATAATTAAACTTAATTATTGCTTGCCCAAATTTGATTAAACCATTATTTCTAAGGAAAATATCCTTCCATCAATAGTTTAAGCTTATAATCACAATTCCATAGTAATACTCTTCTTCCCAAGGATTGACTTAAATTTTCAATCAACAAGGGCTTATATATATTTGACTAATCTTTTATACGACCCAAGATTTAGGTGTTCCATGATGAGTAGACAAAAGAAATTTAAACAAAACAAATTCATTTGTTTTGCATTTTACTGAATTAATAGATACACAATTAACTCTTGATAAGAATTAACCTACTTAAAAATAGTTATCTTTATTTATTTACTTACTAACCTATTTATTCTATTTAATAAAAGGGAAAAGAAAACAAAATTTAAAATAATTAATTAATTAAGAGATGACCATTCAATTATTTTTCTTAAATAATAAACCTTTCCTTAAAAGGGAATAAAGGGACTCTCAAAGGGGAAATAAAGTGGGGCCACCTTAAGATTTTATGGTCATTATTTTATCTTAACATTGTGCTTTTATAGTTAGCTATTAAAATGGCTAGTTATTTAAAAATAAAAATAAAAAAAATCCCCACCACGTAAGAATCCAGTGGTATCTCTGCGACCCAGCCCAATGTCTCCCCTCGCCTTACCTTGGTCTTATGGATGCCAAGTTGGGGTTCAAGGAGAGGTGAGCTGAGGCGAGACTAGTCCACTAGAGGTGCAAAGACCACCCGCAAGCCCCCAACGCTGAGTAATTCTGTTTTTATTTAAAATACATTAGACTGAATGTCCTTCAGGTTAGATTCTATTTGTGCCAAGGTGATCATGTTGGCTTTTAGACATAGGTTCTTACTAGATTTCAATGCAAGAGATGAAATGGATTAAAATTGTAAGTGTGTAACTAGTTTACATTCCAAATAATAGAAAAGATAGAGCCTCATCTTTTTGTATATATAATTGTTGTAATAGGGTTCATTTACTTGCATTTAATATTTACATAGATATCTTATTTAAATGCAATGAGTTTCCATTTATTCACTTGCAGAAGAAAAGTAGAGATTCAGAACTAATATATATGTATTTTGATTTTCTATCTCTATGTATAGAGTTTTCTCTGCTCTTACTTATCCAAATATAATTGTTCCTTTAGATTTACTCAAGATTTATATTATTTAATATCTATTCATAGAGAAACAAGGAAATGGTAGAGGATTTGCACACCTCCTGTTGTTCTTGAGCCGAGTGGGTGAAATCATTCCCATTTGGTTATTTACACCACTATTATCAGCTAACCCCTACATTTGAGCCTAGATTCATTCTTTACAAATATAGGAAGGTAGCAATATGCCATAAAGTTCAACCAGTTTACCTTCTTATTACACAAAGGATAACAGGCAGATATCGGTCTATGTACATAACTGCTTATTCTAACTTCACACTTTCTCACGTTCTTGCTACTTTCTCATTTACTTGTTACATACATCTATTCTTCATTGATGTAAAATAACATATTAAGCTTTAGATGAATTGCATGCATTAACTTCAAAGTGAACAAGGAGTTCCTTATGACCAGGTTACCATAGTTGTTACTTACATGGCTTACATTCCAACACAACATTCAAAGTGATAAACATATCACAACATTTATCAAAGGCTAATATTCCCTTAAACTAATTTTGGCTGTACACAATGCCCTACAAGGGTTATCAGAGTGATTTCCTCCAACATAAAGAACAATAGACAAGTTTGTTTCTTCAAAAAAATCACCAATTCCTACACATAATAGAAGTAAAGAGAGAACACTTTTCAAGATCCATGTACACAACAACCACACACCAAGATCTTCCCTTCCAGCATGATTTATTTTTTATACTTGGATCTACGAGCCTGAACATAAGGTCAGCCAGAAAGCTTTTCACGGTCCAAGGCCAATAGAAGTTCGTTCACTTCTAAACCATAGGGCTCTAACCAGCCCACCCCCAAGCTTGGGGAGACAACAAGGTGACCAGGTATTAACTAATTTCATTGATTTCCAGGTACTAATGAATCGAGACAATAAGGAAATAATTATAAATGATCGACAATAAACTACTAATGATCACATGACCAAGATTAGTCATTTATATGCAATTTTTAGTAGTTTTTTTAGTCAAGATGTATTTGTGTTAGTGCATAAACTTCTCTATCAATATAAGCATTCCTGTATAGGTTCAAGAATTAGGACAAGTAATTTTCAATGATAAATTTTAGACAAATTCAAACTTA